>NC_067441.1:11708359-11877829 GCF_009764475.1 Pristis pectinata
GAGATTTTTTTGGTCAATGCCAGAAGAAATGTCCAAGGAGACATTAACAATGTCTTCAGCTCCTCCCTGAATTTAGTTTGGGTCACTGCATAAATGTACGTGTTTGCACAGGAACTCAGGTTCGCGAGCACAGCTCCAGTTTGAGCAGCGATATATGATGGAGAGGAATAGTCGCGAACAGAATACATGGTGTGACTGGCGATAAAATGGGTCACAGTTGCCGGCAGCCACAGTAACAGGAAGCTGCCCGATACACTGAACAGTAATATTATGGATTTTCTACTTCTCTCCATTTCTGTGTCACGACGATTCTCACTCCTTTGACTCCGAAATCCCCTTCGGGATTTGCTGGACACCAAGATATGTCTGACGGTCAACCCATTCAACAGAAATATTGAACCTAAGACGCACAGTAAATCTCGAAATGATTTCAGTCGGGTGAACACCACGAATGCTGGAGAGTTAAAGGCCTCCAGTCTGAATGTAATACCCCAAGAAATGTTGCCAGTTATTCGAAGAGCTTGAAATACAAACAAGTGGGGGATATTCTCCAAGGAAAGCAGGATCAGAATTACTGCTGCAAGGATTCTTACTGTTTTCACTCTGCAGTACTTTGTTTTAAACTTCTGACAACACATGGCAACATATCTGTCAACGGTGAAGGCGACTGTACACCACTGTGACACTTCAAGACTGACGCCCATCAGGTACACCATGCCGATAAGTAATTTCGTGTGATGCAGCGATGTGTGTGGCAGACGTTTAATTAAAATTTCGTACAGAACGACATTGATAATGATGACTGATAAATCTGAAACTGCCATGATCATCATATAGGCGCAGATACATTTGGAAAGACCGCAGTTACCTCGGGAGAGAATGATAATTGTCATCAAGTTGGCTGTAATAGAAACTGAAAAGTCGTCAGTAACGGGGTAAATAAACGCATGTCCATCTACTTAGTGTCATCTAGACCGGTCGCGCGAATTATTGTGGGGGCTGGTGGCATCGTGGAACTGAGAACCAGACATCGTCAGACACTCAAATAACTTCTGAGAAATTACCAGAAGGACAGGTGTTAAAGTAAGACTTCCAGCTGAGGCAATAGCGAAACAGAGTAGATTGTGGTGCTTTCTTATCATTGTTGGCGGGGGCCGCATTTAACAGTGTGTTAGCGGATTATTTGCAGCCGAGGGAAGGAAAGAATACTGGTACCAAACTACAAACTAATCGATTATATTCATTAATTCAGGGTAGGTGGGCGTTCTCGTCGAGTCAAGTTTGTTCGTGGTTCTACCTAATCTGAGAGCTAGTGAGGAATCAGGCGCCTTGGTGGGACCTGAATCACTCATAGAGAATACCAATAAGGAAGGCTGTGTGCCTTCATGGCACGTCAGTAATCAGATTAGTCCGTGAACAGTCAGGGCTGGGTTTATCATCACAATTATTGATACTAAGTGCCTCTGGTTCTTAACAAAATACAGAAGAAATTAAAATCTGTGTGGTTCCAGTAATTTCGCAGAAGTTGTGGCGGAAAGGATTGCCCCGCCTTCTAGATTCCAAATCAGTGAGGGCCACAGTGCTCGTTACCCACAAAATCCCCTGATCAGTGCGCTCTTGTTACATGACTGCGGCCACAGTCCGAGGGAATCCCAGGTTAACAGAGATGACTTTCTACTAAGGATTCGACGGCCATGCATAATCACTTCCTTACTGAAAGAACCTCTGTTGTGGGAATCAGAGTTGAGGATCCTCCTTTACTTTTTACAGGAGGGGACATTGTGCCCCACGGGCTTGCCCACACGGATGGCTCCTCACCGGCCCTGACGACTACAAGGAATTCTGCACTTATTGAACAACTTAATATACTGTGTACATCACGGTGCATTATTGGAACCCGTTGAATCCAAAAACACAATGAAGTGTCAGATGGGCAAAAGCTCTGAGATGATGCGCTACTTTGACTTACCGGGGAGACCAAAGACTGTTAGAATTAGGTAACAAGTATGTACCATCTGGAGAATAGGGGGCCGATACATTTTCGAAGATTGTTAGAATTCTCTACCGTGTTGTAGCTCACATTAGATTATGACTGCGATCTCGAAACCCTCCCGCTTTATAGCAAACACGCATACTTGGTCAGAGAGAAACAGGTTGTGCAATAACTGTCGTTAGTTCGAGCCACTGAACAAACAAGGAACGATGTTCCGCTCCAGTGCGACCGAGATTCCAATGGGTCGATTGTGCAGCTGTACCAAGAAGATAATTCATTCACATCCCACAACAGAAAATACCCCCAGAGGAAGTGACATCAAGGCTTGCCTTGAAATCCCTGCAGGTAAAAATCCCTCCAGGGCGACCTGAGCTTCTTGGTGCCTCACAGTGATTCAGTGACACGTCACTTCTCCGTTCTATGATTGGATCTGTTTTACACTGTGGGGATCTCCGGCGATGAGTTGACTCTAACGTTGCTGCGGTTGCTCTTGCTTTCACCTTACTCGTGATTACTCGTCTTTAACAGTGACCTTTATGATTCTTACCTAACCTGAATTCTGCGGGTCCCGGTCCAATATTATAGCTTGTGATCCATTCCTGATCGCGGTCACATTTCAACAGAACCGATGGTGCCGGCACTCGGACAAGGAGGGTGACGTCCCTACTCTAACATGACTGGTGACATCATTCTGCGGGTGCTGGTGGAGATTCCACTGTAGCACGCAAAATATCGTCTGAAATCCCTTTCCAGCAGTTACTGAATATGTTCATATTTATATAGTTGCAGTCACCTGTAGTTATGCGACTGATAATCAGACTAAAACACAAACGATCGGGCAGCACCTTTCCAAAGACAATTTGAGTTATCCTTCTTTTAGGTCGCTCTCCTCCCCCACCTCACCCCTCTCCCCCGCCCCTCAACACTTCCATCTGCACCATGTTGTTTTCGGATTACAGCTGTTTACGCGGCCCTGTGCTGATCACTGCCAGTGCGGCCGCTGCAATCTGGAGAAGGGAGTTCACGAAATCCGCCAGCGATTCAGCTTTACATAATATTGTGAAGAATGTTACTGATCGATTAGTAAGGCGGACTGTTGATCATTGACGGCCGTTAAGAAAATACAACACATCCAGCTGTCCAACACTTCCAATGTTACTGGAGATGGTCCCAGTCTCCGATTTCCAGAGGTGGCTCGAGTCCAACGCTGCAGGAGGTGGATCAACACTGACAAATAAAATTGGCGTCTGACACTCAGCACTGCACGCCAGCTGCACTATTCCTTACTGGGCCTAAGTCCCAGTGAGGGAATGGTGTCATTGGATTTGCATTGACTGTCGGCAGAATCAATGGGCTGAATGACCTCTTTCTGTCCTATGAGAGGCGTGAGAGCACTGAGAACTTCTCCCCTTATACCTGGATCACCTCCAATACAATAACCCGTCTCTCTCGGTCATGAAGATATTTAGTTTCAGCCTCCTCAGATATGTAGGATAGAGAATTTGAAAGACTCACTGGAATTTGAGAGAGAAAGGCCTCTTCACCTCCATCAGAGAAATGGACCGTGTTAGTCTCAGACAAAACCCATTATATGCAGATACCCCATTACCGTCAAATACCCTCTGAACAACGAACGACGCTTCAGCAATATGAGCCTTGAACTTCCTGTTGCCTGACACTTTAATTCACCATCTCACTCCTAACCCGATCTTCCTGTCTGTGCCCTCCTGCACCTTATATGGAGGTCGAGCATCAGGTTGAACAAACGCAGCTCATCGTCCGTCCTGGTCCATTGCATCCTTCCGGACTCGATAATGAGCCCTACAGGTCAGGTCACTGGCTTTCTCTGTACGTACAACAAATGGCCAGGTCGTCTATCAGTGAAAACGGCTCGGGCTTTTTCTGTCCATCAGCACACCCGAATCTACTGGGCACGCGTTGAAGCTCTACATTTCGCAACGTTTACACTCATTACTCTGTGTTCTCATTCTAGAACTGCCCTCATTTGATAGGTTTTATGACCAATGTTATCTCTACTTATGTACTCCCATTAACCGAACACCAACGCTAGCCTCCCCTGTTAGATATAGGACCTTTTCATCACTGCCCGCCCTGCTGAGAATGCGAACATTTTTGCTTTCTCCTTGCCAAATCCGACGAAGAGTTTTCGACTTGAACCGTTATCTTTATTTCTGTTTCCACAAATCGTGCTTGAAATGCCGTGCGCTTCCAGTAGAGTCCATTTATATATTATTTTGCGTTAGATGAGAACAGATATCAGACCAGTTGCAAGAGTATTGAGTCTGGAACGTCGAAGACAGCGTTTGTCCCGGTTTGCAGCCTACACCCGGAATGGTGGAGCACAGTTCCCGCCAGATACATTTGAGTGTGGTCACCATCATCAGTGTCCGTGCAGGGTGACCCCAGATGCTGGAGCCGTGTGACCTACCGCAACATAGTGTATTAGGGTCAGAATCATCACGTCATCGTCAGTAACGTGTAATACGTGTAATCGTCGCCAACTTTACTGTTCTGCTGGAGCCCTCACCAGTGCTGTTTGAGTCGCCTTACTGTACTGACGTTAGTGCAGGTCACCAACACGTGGGCGTTCCCTGGATTACGAAGCAGTGTTGCTCTGCTGACCTCAAGAACAATGTTCTGGAATAATATGGAATTTTGTTATAACGAAATTTATAGTTCTGGGGGTGGGGGGGGGGGTGGTGGTGGATGGATTTGTCCATGAGCAGTGCAAGTAGAAAGACGACAGAAGTGGTTCTCAAGTTGATTTATTTCACGTGACCTTGGTTTCATGTCATCACCAGCAATGTAACTGCAGCGTCTCCATCACCATTTGAAGCTACTTTGATTACTGCTGGTGAAGGGACTATGGCAGTTAATATAGATGAGGATAACCAGCAGTAATATTCGGACAGAGTTGTCCCCTGTTCATAGAACATGGAACAGTACAGCACAGGAACATGCCCTTTGGGCTGCAATGTTGTGCCGAAAGAATTGAATGAGTAATTAAATGCCCAACTAACTAACTAATCTCTTCTGCCTACACAATGTCCATATCCCTCCATTCTCTGCACATCCATGTGGCAACACCTCTATCGGATGTGATCTAGGCAAGCTCCACTCTCTGCGTAAAAAAACTTGCCTCGCAGATGTCCTTTGAACTTACCCCGTCTCACATTAAATAAATCACCTCTAGTGTTACCTTGGTGTAAAGCTACCGGCTGTCTACTCTGCCTACGTCTCTCATAATCTTACTAACATCTATCAGGTCACACCCTCATCTTCCTCCGCTCCAGAGAAAACAACACAAGTTTGTCCAACCTCTCCTTATAGCACATCCTACAATACAGGCAGTATTCTAGTAAACTCTTTTGCATCATATCCAAAGCTGCCACATCCTTCCTATAATGTGCCCCCAGAACTGAACGCGATACCCTGGAAGTATCCGAAACCATGGGCGACTCCAAAAGCATAGCGGGAATCAGTAAAGATAGTAGTTACTTTGTCCTTGGCTAAAACACAGGCTCTAGTAAGGGCGAAAAGTTCTGCCTTTTGGGCAGAGACTAGGGACTACAAAGACGCAGACTCCGTAACGTGGGAGTCATCTACTATAGCCTATCCGCAAAGGCGGGTTCCCTGTTCAGAAACGGAGGAACTGCCGTCGACATACAGGTTTAAGTCTTCTGGCTGGAAGATACTTCCCTCCTGAAAGTCCCTGCCTAAAGTTATCTACTTGCTTCTGAATATCCAGAATGGCATGGCAAAGATTGTAGGACTCATCCTTAACACTGGTGACACATTTATCCTCTATTTATCCCCTTTCTGAGCTAACAGGTAGTCCACAGCGTACCGCGTTTGTTGGGCATAAAGTCGAAGTTCCGCCATTTCCTGGTTCACTGCCTCCAGGCCCTTGATGCTGCTGTTTCCCAGCTCGGTCAGTCCGCAGACGAGGTAGTTCCGATTGTTTGCGGCCATGGTTCCTGCCGAACCCCCAGAGAGAGAGAGCACTCAGAAACGCATAGACTAAAGATGATCCCACTACCGCAGGATCCATCCATTCTTCGCAGAATTCCTTATTAATGACCGCGCTGCAATTCTTCGTCGGATACGAGCCTTCTGGGGGCAGGGGAAAGGGACTGGCTCAATCGCTCCTATTGCAAACCAGGCTGGCAGAGTGGGGGTGGCGGTGGTATAGGTACCATTAAAAAGGAGCACATACCCTTCCTTGGCCCGGTAACAGGTTATATTGCCCGTTTGCTGTGGACTAGGCATCTGAGTACATCAAATGATTCCAGAAACTCTCCTCCCATGAATTCTCAGATAACTTTCCCTGGTTAGCCATTCCAAAGAGGCATTAGAAGCTTTCACATGGGGACCGTTCCCTTCCCCACACACCCATAGCTCCCCTGTAAGTAGTTCAACACACCTAGTGTTGGCACACTCACCTAAACCATCCTCCCCTTTAATGCACACTTTCTCTCTCTACAAGTGGTGGTGGCGCATGATATCAGGTCCTGTACTATCGCTAGCCCACAACCCCACCCCTTACCGATGAAGCAGTGGGGAAGGACTGGTGGCTAGTTGTGCTGCGAGAGTCTGCTGTTGTTCCTTGCAAACATTTACCTGGCAGCACCCTCCCGTAAGATCCCGTCTGCCCAATGCACTTTGTTTTTGAGCATTCATATCTTAAGAGAGCCCTGGGTCTCCAGCTTGGTGTGGCTACAGAAAGACCTTTCACTGATCCTGCCAAGGGGTAGCAAACGGTGCGATTGCCATGCAGTTGTATATGGGCTTTGTAAAATAAATTGTCCTCTAATGCCCACACACGAGTACCAGTAATGATAAAGAGTACAAATTTGAGAAGCATCATTTTCCCTCCGGTGGCCATCGTTTACAGTCACTTTGATGAATCCAGCGTTCCCGGCCCTGCACTTTCAGCGCTGTAGGGGTCTGCAGTAGTATCTGGAAGGGCCTTTCCACCGAGGTCCCAGTTTAGGTCATTCCCAGTCCCGTATCAGCACCGACTCTCGAATTTCCAGGTTAGGCAACTCCGCATCCTTTCCCTCCTGCTGCATAAAGGCGCTCTTTTCCTGTGAATGAAGGAATTTCAAAGAGGTCGTAAGTTGTCTGAAATATCTTGGTAGTTTATTCCCCATAATATTCAGGTCGACCTGGGTGGGGAGCTGGGTGTCAGCATCCCATGAGGTTCTTCCTGGGCTTTCATAAGCGATTTCGGCAGCCGACACCCCGGTGGCCGAGTGGGGAGTAATTCTCATGTGGTATAAACCTAATGGGAGAAGCTTCAGCCAATTTAGACCTGTCTTCTAACACTAATTTAGTTAATTTATTCTTCAGGGTGCCGTTAGCTCGTTCTACTATACCCGCTGCCTGAGGGTGGTAGGTGCAATGGAACCTACGATATTCAGTGCCTCGCACAGCTCCTTACATATTTTCCCTATGAAGTGAGGACTATTGTTTGAAAAAAATCTGTCGGGGTACTCCAAACCTTGGTATGATCTCTGTAAGCAATAACTTCACCACCGTTGAGGCCTTATTGTTGGTGATTGGAAAAGATTCAATCCATATACTAATGACATCAACAATAATAAGACATTGGTTATAGCAACGTACACGTGGTAATTCAATAAAATCTAGTTGTATACATTCAAAAGGAACCCCTGGCAAGGGGGTTCTGCCTGGGGTGCACCTCATCCCTTTCCCAGCATTGGTTTGTTGGCATATTAAACACGATCGTATTTTGCCTTGTGCTGCTTCCTCCAATCTGGGGCGCCACCACGTACGGAGTAAAATGTTACTCATTCCCCCCTTGCCAAGGTGGGAGTCAGAATGCAGGCAGTCAATAAGCATTGGTAACAAAGAATCAGGTATACATACTTCACCGACTGGAGTGGTCCAGAGACCATGTGGCGCAGAGTGCGTAACCCATGCGCCTTCCATACTTGTTTTTCTGAGTCAGGGGCGTCCCGCTGTAAGTTCTGCACAGTAACCATGTCTGGGGTGCCCTGCATTGCTCTAGTCTGTTTATAAACAATCGTCTGTTTTTCCGCAGTAGAAACGACATTAGTCCCCCGGTGTGCTGCCATTTTTGCCTCTGAATCTGCTTCTTATTGCCCTGTGTTATTAGGAAGGCGTCTGAGAGGTGGGCTGAGCACTTGATGATGGCCAATTTATTAGGGAGGAGGATGGCCTGGAGGAGGTTCTTCACGTAAGCCGCATTCTGTATGGGGCTGCCTGTTCGAGGTCAGAAAGACCCATGTGAGCCCATAGTTGACCAAAACCATGGGCGACTTCAAAAGCATAGCCGGAATCAGTAAAAATATTAGCTACTCTGTCCTTGGCTAAAACACAGGCTCTGGTAAGGGCGAGAAGTTCTGCCTTTTGGGCAGAGACTGGGGGTTGCAAAGACGCAGACTCCGCAACGTGGGAGACATCTACTATAGCGTATCCGCAAAGGCGGGTTCCCTGTTCAGAAACGGAGGAACTGCCGTCGACAAACAGGTTTAAGTCTTCTGTCTGGAAGGCTTTATCTGAAAGGTCCTGACGGGGTGCAGTTAAGAAGTGGTTTCGCAGTAAACAGTCATGTGGTGGGTCCTCAAGATCCTCAGGTGGGGTCTCGAGGAAGGTGGCAGGGTTAATGGTGGTACAGTATGCAAAGGAGAGGAGCGGATTATTCAGGAGCGCTATCTCATATAAGTTTAAGCGGGCCTGGGTAAGGTGTTGGGTCTGATGGGAGGTCAGGAGTGCCGTTACGGTATGGGAAGAATAAACAACCACGGACCGTTGCAGGGTTATATTGGAGGCTGATGTTACGAGGGAGTAGATTGCTTGAAGCATCTGAGTACACATTGGAAGTCCCCTAGCAACCGGGTCCAGCCGAGTAGAGTAATATGCCACTGGTCTTTTTCTATCCCCATGGGCTTGAGTAAGGACGGCTGTGGCGCAGTCCTCCAGAACATTCACAAAAAGCTGGAATGGGCGATCAGATAGGGGTCGTCCCAGAGCTGGGGCGCTGGCAAGGGCCTGTTTGAGCTTATCAAAGGCCTCCTTTTGTTCCTCCGTACGTTCCAAAGGTCCCACGGACTGGCTTGAAGCCAGTGGTGTGAGGTGCTTAGTAAGGAGGGCTTAGTCAGGTAGCCACTGCCTGCAGAAATTTACTAAACCTAAGAAGGCGCGCATACCCTTCGGGGTAGCGTGCGGTGGGGTAGCAATGATGGGAGCAATAGGTTCAGGGGTGAGCTGCCGCTCAGTGCCGCTTAAAAGGGTGCCCAGAAATTTTACCTGGCGCTGGGTTCGTTTTACACTCTGTGGAGGTATCACGTATTCCCAGGAGTGGAGTGCGTTAAGTTACCTGTTGGTGTCTGCGACGCTGGCGGGCTCAGAGGGACTTGTTAATAAAAGGTCAGCGACACACTGGACAACAGTGGATTCATCAGAAAGTTGTAACTCTTGGAGTTGTTTATGCAAAACTTGGGAGAAAATAGTCGGGGAGTGTATAAAACCTTGCCGGAGACGTGTCCAGGGCTATTGCTGACCTTGGAAGGTGAAAGCAAACAGGTGCTGCGATTTGGCGGATAAGGGAATTGTAAAAAATGCGTGCTGGAGATCTATGAGTGTAAAACTACAGGAGTTGGCCAGGATGTTCCTGAGGATGGTAGCGGGGTTCGGGACAACGGGATGCAGTGGCTCCACTATATCATTGACCTTACGCAGGTCTTGGAGAAGGCGCCATTCTGCCTGACCGTGTTTGGGGACAGGCAAGATGGGGGTGTTACAGGGTGATTGGCAGGGAACCAGGAAACCCTGTTTGTAGAAAAAATCTATTAAATGGGTTATCCCTTCAACAGCCTGTCTCCGGAGGGGGTACTGTTGGACGGAAGGCAATTGTGCTCCCGGCCTGACGCGGATTTGGATCGGGGGCACTGGGATGTGAGCCCTACCTCAGATTTCTACGCGGCCCATAAATCGGGATTTGGCTCATCCGAAGGGAGTCGGTGGGCTGATGGTGGCGAAAATGGCCTGTTACAGAAAAAGGGTTGAGGGAGTAAGTCAGGGTCCCTTCTGGTAGTACCTGGGGAACCCCGTAAAGACCTGCGTCTGCCTGTATTTCAAGTCGGTTTGCTAGGAGTACCGTCAGTAAAGGGATAAAAAGGTAATTTTCATACTTACTTTGTGTAAATTCTAATGGTCGGGATTGAACTGCTTTTGAACGGTTTTTGAAGCTGCTTTTGAAAGCACCACGCTTGACAATCATCACAGCCCAAATTAACATCTCATACACTCGAGGTTTCCGTGGTTTGGACAGAGAACCGCTTCCATTCGCTATTTTGTGCTTTAAATCTACATAGAAAAAGTGTTGTGATGAGGAGGGAGGAGAGGACCAGCCCTTGACCTGCTTCTTGCAGATCGCGGCCAGTTCTGTCGCTGTTCCTGTTCCGTCCAGGTGGTGTCGCCATTGATCAGTAGATTGGGATAACACAATAACCCGATGCAAGCGAATGGGCTTTTTGCGGCGAAACCCGGGTACTGGTGTTTGTACCGAGAGGTGTTGAGAAGGAAATCGAGGAAATCCCGGTGGATGTTCATGAAACATTTCTTTGACTTCAAATATAGTACGTTTTTTGATAAGCATACAAAACTGAATTCGGTGAAAATCTGAATCACAAACAGAAAGATATTGAAAAGCAAAATCAGCTGAAAGTGAAGCAGTAATGGATTTAGAGGGGAGGCTGAGCAGATTTACTGGAATATGCAGCGATTAAAATTTTTAGTTCCGCAGATAGACTGCAGAAACCGGGGTTTGTACCCTTGGAACAGGAGATATTGCGAGGAGATCTAATGAATGCATTTACATTTATGGAATGCATAGGAACAGTGGACAGCATGCGATCGTTCTGTTTGATGGATGGATCGAGAACGAGAGGACATGGATTTCAGGTGAATTATCAGAAAATGAATAAATTGATAAGTGGGCTGAAGAGAGGGAACGGGATGTGGCCGGTGACAGGGGAGAGGATCCAAACCTGCAATGCACGGAGAGAATGTGGTAGAGGGACAGAGAGAAGGAGGGAGAGGAATAGAGAGAGAAAGAAAGAATAAGAATAAAAACAAGTGTGTTTTGGGAGCACACGTGCTGCTGCCAGCACTGTGGATTCTCGGGACTGTGGAAACTGTGTTAAATGCATAAAATAACAATAGTTGGCCGCAGGCCGTGGAAGTCGTTTCAATGCGGAGCTATTGCACTGAACCGATATGTGCGGCGCGCCCCTTGCACCCAGCCCAAGGCCAGTAATACAGAAGAAAAATGTGAAGAGTTCAGCTCTCAACTGTCCGTGATTTTCATCTGACTGTTAGCGTTTTTGAGACGCTGTGATACAAACACAACAATGTGCGGCGGGATAATTTGTCTACGCAGCACTTGATGGGACAGTGTTGGATCACGTTGAGAAGGAAGTCATTGAGTGATTGAGAACCCGCAATCCGAATTTTCCACCCACTGAACAGAATTGTTGCATTTGAATTAAATATGTGTCACATGAAAATATGGCAGAATTTTGCTTAATAACTATTAATCACGATTAGTTCAAATAACTCAAATATTCACTGCATAATTTAAGTAGTTATTTAACATATTAATTTCACAACTTTGAAGTTCATTAACTCTTTAGTTGCCCAAACTCTTTAATTTACTTCCACAACTTCCAGTTTACAACTGATATTCAGCTACTACCTGCTCCAGGTTAACCTGAATTGACGAGTCCTTGTCTCATTCCCTGACTCCGGGCCTTGCTCTTCAGTGTTTGGTCCGTGGAGTCATTGCTGCTAGTTATCTCGGAAGGCACGTTTTTGTCTTTTCTTTTCATACGGTCCAGACATGGCTAAGTTCTTTAACAGCCAACAATGCGGCTATGAGTCAACCTTTTATTCATACGTTCGCGTTTCTCTAGCCCCTTCAATGACCCGCTGACCACATTCCAAGATTACCTCAGCCATCAGTCCCTTAATTATCAGGTGTCTATTTCTGTTTTTGCAATCTACCAGACCGACCCTTCCAGAAGATGTCAATTCCCAAAAGATTCTTATTTACTTGTTCTTTGCCCAGTGTCAGCTTCGTTTTAGCACAGCTCTATTTTATCACGTCGATGCTGACCAGGGTTTGACTACATCATTTCCCCTCAATGTGCTGTTTGTTCTGGGATTCCCATCCCCCCACCCTCAGCCTCTTTCTCTCTTTCTCTCTCTTTCTCTTTCTGCACCGCACCCCACAAGCTGGGAACGTGCCCTCCAAGTGCGTTTTGGGATACTTGAAATCTCTCAGGCAGCTGCAAAATGAACATAGAAATGTCAACTATGTGAGTAAAGATCAGGAATTACTGTGGGAACGACGGCATTTCTCCTGGAATATAAACAAAGACAACGTTAATGATGAGAGCTTGCAGAGCTCTGTGTGATCGAATGAACGTGTGTCTTAATGCATGTTTCGCCAAAGGCTATTGTGTAGCGAGTACACATTGCCTAACTGGGCGCTGGAGAAAAGACTCAGGACATCGAAAGAATATCTCAATGAACACTTGAATCACCAAGACATTGAAGGGTTTGGGCCAAGTGCTGGTAAAATGTGTTTTTTGATGGGTACTTGATGGCCGGCATGGACGTGGTAGTGTGAAGGAGCAGTTTCTGTGCTGTATGCCTCTGTACACATTAGAAATATTGCAGATGCCGGAAATATGAACGTAAAATGTAAGAAGCAAACTGAAAATGTTATAAAAACACAGCGGTCAGCCATCAATGTGGAAAAAGAAAAGGTCAGCTTTTCCGTTCTGCGATCCTTGGAAAAAGCTGCAAATGATGTCATACATCACACAACATCGATTAGAGGACTAACTCTTGATTACAGATGTTGTTTCAACAACACGAGATTGGGCTCTGAGCGCCCAGTCCGGTCCTTGACAATAAAAATGACTGAATCCTGAAAAAATGTACGCCATGCGACAGATACCGTATGTCCCGGCTTTTCTAACCACTGTTTATTCCTTTCTAACCACGGTATGTACGCTACAAAATTCACGTTACAACCAATTTCTTCTGCCACATTTAAACATTCCAATCACACCTATGATATAATCTGTGCAGAGTTGAGGTCACAGAACTGATCCCTGTGCTGCACTAGTCGTAACGTCCCGCCAACAAGTAAACGTTGATACCAAGTATTTTTTTCACGAGGCAATTTTCCCTTCCAGGGCAATATATGCCCTCCACACGTCGCGCCTTTACATTCTGCAGTAACCTTTGATGCGACGTCATGTCAGTTGGATCTGGAGATCCAAAGAGAGTACGTCTCCGGTTATCATTTACCCACAGCAACAAGCCCACCAAGAATTCAGTCAAACAAGTTTTTCACTTCACAAAATGAAGACTTGGCCCTTTCCAACCGGACGGAATCAACGTAGATTTCTGAATCCTCCGGTAACCACTCCCCTCTGTTATCCTGCTCCCCATTTGTTTCTCTCATTCCCGTGACCCCTTTACCCATTCTCTTTCCCCTCCGTCGCCCTCACGACCTGCCCACTTACTTCCCTTTATTACATGGTTTACTGTCCTCTCCTATCAGATTCCTTCTTCTTCAGTCCTTTGCCTCTTCTGCCTATCACCTTCCAGCTTCTCACATCATGCCTTGTTAACCTGTCTACCCACTTTCCAACTCTCACCTGGAATAACCTCCCACCTGCCAGCTCCTACTCCTCCTCTTCCCTTCCTGTTTATTCTTGCGTCTGCCCTCTTCCTATCCAGTCCTGATGAAGGGTTTTGGCCCGAAACGTCAAGTGTTCAATTCCATCCACAGATGCTGCCTGAGCTGCTGAGTTCCTCCAGCACATTTTTCTTGCGTTGCTCCAGATTTCCAGCAGCTGCAACCTCTCTTATGTCTCTGTGTAGGCCCATTATTGTCTTTTTCTGTTTCCTGGTGTCGCGCTCTGAACAATAGCGCCCGATGTTCTCCCAATGAAAAAAATGAAGACAATTATCTTCCGCTTTCTGCTTTCTGGATCTCTTCCTTTATGAATAAAGACATTAAATTTGCGTTTTTAAACATAATGGATGTTCCCAGAATCTCGGCAAATTTGGAGACTTCAAACTAACTCATCAAGCATCTGACCACCCATTTCGTTCAAGATCCGGGAATTACGTCTATCAGAACATCAGCTCACAGCTCAAACATTTCTCTCAGCAACACTCCCCCGGTGATTATAAAACCCCGTGTTCTTCTGTCCTTTCCAATAACCACTTATTTGAATCTTTCATTGTAAAGGCGGTGGAGAAATATGTTTAATTGATCTTCCATCTCCCTATTTTATATCATTACTTCACCTGATTTTCTTTCCTTCGAAGCAACTCTCAGCTTGTTGAATTGTGCTCAGCAGCGATAATAATTCTTGTTATCTGTTTTATTTTGATATCTGGCGAGTGCTGTCTCGCAGCACAAGAATTTTTTTGTCATTGTCATTTCGTTTTTTGTTTGTTTCATTAAATGTTCTAAACATTCTTTTGATTTATAACCTTTTGTGATATTACATGTTTTCATGTTGTTCGATATTATGTTTGTGTTTGTTTAACCACGGATAGTGAGATCTCCCCTCGAAATGTTCTTTTCCTTGGAATGGTCCTGTTCGTTGCATCCTGAAATAATCTCTTAAATGCCTGTTACTTTACCTCGCCTGACTTCCGGTTAACATAATTTTAGCTCGTGTAGCTTTAAGCCCTTACAATAGGGACCTGTTTTTGAGACAGTGAATACAATTCTCTCTGATTCCGTGCGATGAAGCAGAAGACCAGCGACGGATAGTCAGTAACCTCTTTAAGTTGGGGAAATGATACATGTTCCAGTCTGAGGAAGGATTTATCTAGTGAATTTGACACGGTTACTTGCAGGCGAACCAGAGTCAACCTTTTGGGAGGCAATTTGCCCAGTGAATGGTACAGAGAATCTTTCAGTCCCAGATCCCGAAGGATTTCAACGATCGTAGACGGGAATAGAAAATAAAAGCAAACAAGAACATAAGAAGAGAGGAAGAGGGATCAGTCACCAGGCCCCGCACGCCTGCCCCGCTCTTCATTATGATCATGACAACCCATGTTGGCTTTCTTTATGCTAGTTCTTTAACGCCCTCTATTGGTTTAACATCAAATACTTATTTTACTCCAGCTGAAAATTTCTAATGATTTGTCCAGAGATGCCCTCCCGGATGAGTGAAGGAAGTTCTACATTTCTCAGTTTCATCTGGCCTGTCTTACTTTATAGATATACCTCCTTGTACGAAATTCACTGACACGTTTAAACAAGTCAACGTCTATTCTCTGAATGCGCATTGGACCCTTACACGTTTGAATAACGTCACCTTTTATCCTTCTAAACTCCAAAGAACACAGACACGAAATTTATCTTGGTAGTATAGCCGTCGCATCCCAGCAATTGGCATGGTGAATCTCCTTTGGACCGCATTCAATACTGTTTGATCCTGTTTTTAGTTAAGGGGACCCAATTGGTGTTCATGTAAAATAAAAACGGACACAGTGTTAGATCAAACTGGTTCCTGAGAATAGCATCTGCACAGAGTAAACCAGGAAGTCTTGCGGTTGAGGTGGCCACACTCAATTGTAAATGGCAGGAAACAAGATGTGCCGAGCATTTAAATAATTAACTTAAGGCTTATGAATTGTTTTTTTTAACTTTCAGGCAAAAACGCCCAGGGTGAAGTGCGTTACATTTACTTTTCTTGAATGGTGAAGTCTGAAGAAGTTTGAAATCCAAAGGAGAGAGAAATCACAATCAGACAGAACAATCCAATTCTTTCGACCCAGTTGCGGCCACTGACTTCCTGACAGCCCGTTCACACACTGGAAAGTACAGTGATCAGATGAGGTTTGGAAACCTTAGTCCCCAACGATTTCTTCCAAAGTCACGCGGCATGTCGAGTGGGAAGTAGTTCACTAATCACTCAAAATCAGGGATCTACCGAACCAGTAATCCGAAGTGTTTCAAAGAAGAAGCAAACTATTATTTCTTCCTCTATTTGATGATAATAGTTATTGGGATTTACAGTAACCCTCGGGTCTTTGAACGTGGAGGACAACGTCAATATAAAGAGTGTGTTGCGTTATTGCCAATAAGAATGTCATTTTTGATCAGCAAAACTGCACCAGATCACATGAAGCCCTCCATTCACGTCAATTGTAAAGATAAGAATATTCACAGTTGATGTATCGGCGAAGAGGATTGTAGAAATGCATTACGTGTGTGTTCGGAAGTGAAGAGGTTTATGCGTTTCACCTTGCAGAGTCAGAAGTTGGAGTTGGAGCCAGATTTAGAGCAGGACCTTTGAAAAGAGGTGATTCTCTGTGCCAGATGTTGTGTGTTTCACATTAAACAGTCTAAACGAGGACATTTGCAAACTGCTGCCAGTTAACAGCAGCAAATAAAGGTATGGCAGGGAAAGCGGATCAGCCATTTTGGGAGCGGCCAATTTTGCCGTAGCGCAGTGTTAGAGTGGGGGGCAGAGACTTTAGTTCAAAAGGTTGCGGTGAGAAGAGGCGAGGGTAAGTCTCCGGAATGGGGTTCTGGATAGGTTTGCCCCATTGAGGCTGGGTTAGGATGGTAGAGTGAAGGAACCGTGATTGAAAAGAGATGCTGAAAATCTTGTGAAGAGGAAGAAAGAAGCTTACCTGAGGTTTAGAAAGCCTGGAACAGACAGGGCTCTGGACCGTTACAAGGTAGCCAAGAGGGAGCTTACGAATGGATTTAGGAGAGTTAGAAAGGGACATGACAAGTCCTTAGCGAGTAGGATCAAGGAAAACCCCTGGGCGTTTTTCACGTATCTGAATAATAGGAGAATGACTGGACTGAGGGTAGGACCGATCAGGGATAAAAGAGGAAACATGTGTCCGCAGTCGGAAGAGTTAGGGGAGGTCCTTAATACATACTTTGCTTCAGTATTGCCCAGAGAGAAAGACTTTGACTTCTGTGAGAAGCGCGTACGATATGCTGAAATGCTAAGGCATGTCGACGTGAGGAAAGAGGATGTGCTGGAACTTCTGTAAAACATCAGGATGGATAAGTCACTGGGGCCGGACGGGATCTCTCCAAGTTTATTACGGGAAGCGAGGTCAGAAATTGCTGCGTATTTGGCGATGAGCTTTGCCTTCTCACTGGTCACAGTAGTTGTGCCAGATGACTGCAGATGGCAAATTTGTTCCTTTGTTTAAGAAAGGGAGTAGTGATAACTTTGGGAATTACGGACCAGTCAGTCTTATTTCAGTGGCCGGCGATTTACTGAAGAAGATTCTTAGAGAGAATATATTTGGGCATTTGGGGAAGCATAGGCTGATTAGGGACAGTCGGCAAGGTTTTGCGTGGGGCAGGTTATGCCTCACGAGCCGGATGGAAACCTTTGAGATGACAAAGCACGTTGAGCAGTGGATGTTGTGTATATGGATTTTAGTAAAGCGTTTAATAATGTTCCTCATGGAAGGCTTATTGAGAAAGCTCGGAGGCATGGATCGAGGGAAACGTGGCTGTGTGCATTCACAATTGTCTCGCCCGTGGAAGACAGAGTATGGTGATAGATGGAGCGTATACTTCCTGGAGGTCGGTGTCCAGTTGTGTTCCGAAAGGATCTGTTCTGGGACCCCTGTTCTTTGTGATTTTTCTTATAAATGGTTTTGATGAGGATGTGGAAAGGTGGGTTGGTAAGTTTGCTGAGGATACAAAGGTTGGTAGTGTTGCGTATCGTATTCAAAGTTGTGGTAGATTACAACAGGGTAGTCATAGACTGCAGAGCTGGGCTGAGAGAAGTGCAGGTGGAGGTCAACCCGGATACGTGTGAAGTGTTTCACTTTACAAAGGTAATGGCTTGACTCTTAGCAATGTGGAGGAACAGAAGGAACTTGGGTCCACGTCCATAGATCCCTCAAGGTTGCCGCGCGTCGATGAGGTTGTTAAGAAAGCGTATGGTGTGTTGGCTTTCATTGGTCGGGGTATTGAGATCAAGAGCAGCGGGCTGATGTTGCAGTTCTATAGACCTCTGTTTGGAACATACGTGGAGTATTGTGTTCAGTTCTGGCCGCCTCATTATAGGAAGGATGTGAAAGCTTCAGAGAGTGTGCAGAGGAGTATTACCAGGATGTTGCCTGGATTGCAGAGCAAGTCTAACTAGGATAGGTTGAATGAGGGAGATTTTTTCTTTGGAGAGGAGGATGAGAGATGATTTGATAGAGGTGTTCAAGATGATAAGAGCCATAGATCCAGTGGACAGGCGAGACTTTCCCCGAGATGACAACTGTTAACACGACGGAACATAATTTTAAGGTGATTGGAGGAAGATATAAGGGGAGTGTTAGGTGTAAGTTTTTTACCTAGTTTGGTGGGTGCGTGGAACGCACTGCCAGCAAAGGTTCTGGGGCAGATACGTCAGGGACATTTGTTGAAGTGGGGACTTTGTTAGAGGGAAGGGTTAGATAGAACTTAGAGCAGAATAACATGTCGGCACAACATCGTGGGCCAAAGGTCCTGTACTCTACTTTGCTGTAATGTTCTATGTTCTATGGCCGATAAGGGGTGAACAGTCTCGAATCCTTCGTTCAGAAAGTAACGTCGGTGCCTTGATAGGTGTCTTTAACGTATGGAGTAGTTTGGTCTTATAGGGATGGAACATCTGTCTTCACGTGCTGCAGCACAACACTCGCAGCGGTTACAATTAAAATGGACAAAACCGAGCACAGTTTTCTCTCTTTGTTCCCAGTGACTTGTGGACATGTAAAAGCACAGCAATCGTCACAGTGTCGTTCGAAGAAACTTTATGTTCCTCGTCTATGGAAATGAATAGCAACTTGTTCTCCTTGTAAAGGATGTAAATTAAATAAACATAATAGCAAATTCAAACCATTCTCTTTACCAACGGTATGGTTAAAATCTAATATAATGGATATGACATAAATCACAGGTATCTAAATTCTTCAGCAGAATATACATAAACTTCGGAACAAAGGAGCGACATAGCTCATGAATAATAATTGTTTCAGAAAGTGGTCATGCCGATCCTTCAGACCCTAATATGACCCCAATTCCTTTCTCTTTACCGTTTTACGATGTAATTGTGAAAAAAATGCAGTGACGTTATGTGGTCTCACCACCCAACCCCCCCCAAAAAAAACATTTCCATTGTGTTTTTGCCGGAATATCTCCTGACTGAAAAGGCATAGGTCAACCATTTTCAGAAAGTTTGGAAATCACACAGATTGAGGTTCACATTTTATTTGTTTTGAGGTACGTGCCTTCATCTGCCACAGTCGAACTTAATCTGATGTTAAAAGGATCAACAATCATGTGGTGTGTAAAGTTACATCGCTGCTGCTCATCTGCTGAATCAGTTTCCATATTCAACCGACTGACTTAACATATTGATACTGAAAACGGTGATTGCAGGAAGCAGCGGTCTATTGAGCCGCGGTACAAAAGCAACAGCAGAAAGTATTTGCGTTTTATTTTCTGATTTGCCGATTTACTATACACAGATATTTCAGGCCATTCTTCAGCTCCTCCCTGAATTTCCTCTGTGTCAGTCCATAGATACACGTGTTGGTGCGGGAACCGAGTAACTGCAGCATAAACCCAAACTGTTGCAGGATAAATGTCGGTGTGCTGTAATATCTGTCTGTGTAGGTGTAGTTTTCCACTTGCCAGCTCATAGAATGTACGACATTTGGTATCCACAATAATATAAAATTAGTAGACAGAGCGAACAACAAAACCATCGACTTTCTTCTGTTCTCCACCTCTGGATCCTTCTGATTCTCACTGTTGTTCCGGAGTCCCCGGCGGACTATAATAGCTGCTATAATATGTCTGATGGTTAAAGCATTGAAGAGCAGAATTAAAGAGATTGGTAATAACGGTGTCAGGATGCTGTCAAATGATTCGTAGGATTTCCACACGGATGATGTAAAATATTCAGCTTTGGGAGCACAATACCCTGGATCCATTGCAAAGTAAAATGGAAACGACTGAGCACAGCTCGCTGCAAAGACAGTCACTATCACCGCAGTCGCTATTCCCTCGGTGCAGTATTTGTTCCGCAGGTTTTGGCAGCATATCGCAATGTAGCGATAGAAAGTGAAAGCGACTGTCAACCAAACAGAACAATCGATGGCTGCAATCGCCAGGATCGGTGCCACAGCACACACCGGATGTTTGAGCAAGAAAATCGCAAACAAATATACATGATTAATCTGATCCAATATAACAGAAAAGACAACGACCAATAGATCTGCTGCCGCCATGGCCACCAGGTAACAAGTGATGCATTTGGAGAGACCACATTTGCCGCGGGACAGGATCACCATTGCCGTTAAATTAACTAAAAGAAACGATAAAATAAAGAGTCACTTCCCAATAGGCTTAATTTGATCAATGTGACATGCATGGTAATTATAATAGAAGGAAGTGGACTAATTTGTGTGGAGACGCAGGACAAGGGCGAAGTCCTGTATTAATATTTTCTCTCCACTTTTAATTTGCACGGGATATGTGGGGAGTCTTAAAATGTATGAAGGAAGACAAATATTCAGGGCCTGACCAGGTATATGCATAAACAGTTTGGGAGGCGACGGAATAAACTGCGGGAGCCCCGGCTGAGATATATGTATCGTCGTTGTCCACAAATGAGGTGACGGTAGGTTGGATGGTAGCGAATGGTGTGCTTTTACTTATGAAGGAATGGAAACACAACCTTGGGAACTATAGGCAACCAAGTCTAATATCTGTGACAGGTATGCGACTGGAGCGGATTCTGAAAGACAAGATAAAGGTGCATCTGCAAAGACTGGATCTCATCTGTGATATTCAGCGCTGCTTTGTGAGTGGGAGGTCATGTTTTACGAACTTGATTGAGATTTTGATAATGTGAACAATAAGGTCGATGGGGCGTTAACTTGGTCTATATGGACCTCATTAAGGACTTTAATAAGGTTGGCTGTTCTGGAAGGTTTGATCGCATGGAATCCAGGAAGAGCTGAATAATTGGATACTCAGCAAGGTAGCAGAGGAAGTTTGTTTACCGGACGATAGACCCGCGACTTCGTCCTGTTTGGTGCTTCTTCCAGCACCAAACTTAGGGTTCGGTGCTGAGCCCATTGTTGTTTGTCATCCATATCGACGATTTGAATGAGAATGTAAAAGGCATGGTAAGCAACTTTGCAGATGATACTAAAGTGGGTGCTTTAGCTGACAGTGAAGTATGTTATCAAAATATGAGAGATAGATCTTTGTCAGCTGAGGAAGTGGACGAGGAATGATAAATTGAGTTTAATTCGGGTAAGGTCGAGTTGCTGCATTTTGGAAGGTCAATTCCAATTCGGACTTCCACGTTAAACGGCAAGGCCCTGGGAAGTGCTGTTGAACAGAGAGAGCTTGGCATTCAATACATATTTCCCACAAAGTGGAGGCTCAGGTGACAGGGTGATTAAGAAAGTTTTTAGTGTGCTGGTCTTTATCAGCCAGGGCATGCAGTTATAAAGTTCGGAGAACATGGTGGAGGACGCCAGTGAGGCGCACTTGCAGGACTTTGTTCAGTTTTGGTCACCATGCTTCGGAAAGATGTGATTAAACTGGGAAGAGGGCAGTGCAGATTTACAAGGATGTTACCAGGACCTGAGGACTTGAGGGTATGTCTTATAGGGAGAGTTTCGACAGGCTAGTATTTCATTCCTTGGAGCATAGGAGACTGGGAGGAGATCTCATCGAGGATTTTTTTTTAGTCATGAGGGGCATAGATATCGTGAATGCACTCAACCCTTTTACCAAGGTTGGAGGATCAAGGACTTGAGTGCATCGGTTTCAGGTGAGAGAGAAGATTGAATAGGAACTTGAGAGGGAACGTTTTACACCAAGGGCGCTGTGTATGTGGAATAAGCTGCCGCAGGAAATGATTGAGACAGGAACAATAATTACTTCTTAAATACAGTCGGACGGATACACGGATGGAAAGGGTCAGGTAAGGTTATTGAGCAAATGGAAGTAGATTGGATGGGAATCTTGAGCGGCGTGGACCAGTTCGGCCGAAGGGCCGGTTACCGTGCTGTAGAACTCTATGGAGCCTTCCTCCCGTATAAGTATCGAGTGACTCTTCCGATAACAATTTTCTATCCCTGTCATGTCCTTCCCTGATCAACCGTTCAAACCTTCTGTTAACCTGGGTTACCTAACGTTACTGTCGTTGCCTCCATCCCGTCCCGGGAGATGCTGATTCCGAACTATTACAATCGCACTTTTAAGCGCCTTCTACTAATCAGCTGTCGTCTCCCCACTTTTGCAGCTGCTCCCAATCTGCCTCTCCCAGGTCCTGCCTCACACGATCGAAATCTGCCTTCCTCGAGCTTAGAGCCCGAACTCGGGGACCAATTTTATATATTTTTGTACGACTACTGTGAAGCTTACCGAACTACGGTCACCGTCCCCTCCCTACACATGACTTCAAAAAATCCTCGAATGAGTTTTACGAATTCCTTCCAATATAAGCCTCCAGAACGAAGTCAATCCTAGTCAATATTGGGAATGGTAAACTCCCCTCCTGCTTCAACACTTTGTGTTACAACCTTTTGCCAACTGCCCCATGTACCTGTTCCTCGATGTACCGTTTAGATTTTAAAAAAAATCAATGTTACCTCACCTGATGAGACGATCTACATGTAAACGACAGGGAAACCTTTATGACATCACGGGATGTCAAAAAGCTGTCAGGGCTATTGGGGCAGTGACTCGCATCATCCTGTCTAAGGCGAATCATTACTGTCTGACGGCTCGACCTCGCAGAACATCGATGCGTCCTGGACGTGGGGAGCAGCTGTTCGGCAAAATTACTCGTCCGCTCGGGAATGGCGCGGGAGGTGATGCCGAGTCAACTGTGATACGGCCCAATGAAGTAATTATGGGAGTTGAACTTGTCGAAAGCAATTGAAATCAACGTCCAAACAGAAAAGGACTAATCAGCGATAACGTGGTTAGATGGTAAGAATGGAAAACCGGAGCAGAAGTATCTCATGAACGGGAAGATTAATACAATGGGACAAAAACAATTCTCCAATTCCCTTTAGGAGTAAGTGATTAATCTCGTGCCTAAAATGTCAAAGAGTTTGTGGGGAACCGGTTGCAGACACCGCTTAGAGAACAAAACTATTCTTGTTGCGGAAACACAAAAAACAAATAGGGACAGACAGAGCCTCATTTTTTTCTTAAAGCAGATCTCTCCTTCGCTTCGTCGTGTTCTTCCACAATCAGAGAGGACCCAAGATATCAGGTCATGTTTTTTGATGAAACATTAAATGCGCTTACCAGGGCAACAACTAGAAAACATTCATAATACCGGTACTTTGAAATGATGGTCAGATCGGTACGTAATTAGACGGCGGTTCAACGAGCGATGAAATGGAAATACCGTTTAGTTTATCAATGCAGGACATAACCAATTTGATATATTTTCCCAGACAACAGAACTTGGCTGAATGCTTTTCATGTTATACTTCAACGAAGTGGACATGCAAGGAGGAAGTACTTTTGTAGTTTACTCGGTATGGGAAGAATTTTCTCGGGATGATACCCGAGATGAAAAACCTCATTCATGCGGAGAGACTTGGAAGGCTGAGAATAGTTTCGGGCCAACCGAACGCTGCACGGATTCGCGCCCCGCGTTCTCCACACGTAGCCAGGAAACTTTGACAGAGTTATGTTTCATATTATCCTGGTACTGCTTGAGACCAGCGATGAGTATCACCTGGATGGCCGAGGGAAGAATCAAGAGTGACTCTGCCTCAGATGGCAAGCCACACATACCTCAGTGTAGGAATGCCCAAACAACCATTGACAGGAGATAATATTGGGGCGGAGTCTCACCTCCAATGCAACGGAACCCGTCTTCTCTTTTGAGGACGTAAGATCAGCCTTCCGGAATATAGAACATTACAGGCCCTTCGGCCTACGACGTTATGCCGACATTTCATCCTGCCCTAAGATCTATCTAACCCTTACCTCCCACATAGCTCACTATTTCTCTATCATTCTTGTGTCTACCAAAGAGTCTCTTAAATGTCCATAATGTATCAGCTCCCACAACCTCTGCAGGCAGTGCGTTCCACGCACCCACCACTCTCTGTGTAAAAACTTACCCCTGACATCCCCCTTTTACCTTCCTCCAATCACCTTAAAATTATGTCCCCTCCTGTTAGCCATTGTCGCACTGGGAAGAAGTCTCCGCCTGTCCACTCGATCTGTGACTCTTATCACCTTGTACACCTCTATCAAGTCACCTTTCATCCTCCTTCTCTCCAAAGAGGAAAGCTCCAGCTCGCTCAATTAATCCTCATAAGACATGCTCTCCAATCCAGGCAACATGCTGGCAAATCTCCTCTGCACCCTCTCTAAAGCTTTCACATCCTTCTTATAATGAGGCAACCAGAAATGAACACAATACTGCAAGTGTGGTCGGACCAGAGGTCTATTGAGCTGCAACATCACCTCGCGGCTCTTGAACTCAATACCCCGACTAATGCAGTTCAACACTCTATACGGCTTCTTAACAACCCTATCGACCTGCGTGGCAACCTTAAGTGATCTATGGACGAGGACCCCAAAATCCCCCTGTTCATCCACACTGCCAAGAGTCCTGTGATTAACCTTTTATCCTGCCTTCAAATTCGATCTCCCGAAGTGCATCACTTCACACTTATCCGGATTGAACTCCATCTGCCACTTCTCAGCCCAGATATTCATTCTGTCAATATTTTGTTGTAATCTACAGCAACCTTCTAAATTATCCACAACACCACCAACCTTTGTATCATCAGCAGACTTTTCAACCCCCCCCCCCCCCCACATCCTCATCCAAGTCATTTATAAAATTCGCAAAGAACAGGGGTTCCAGAACAGATCCTTGCTCAGTGTCTCTTCCTCAGCTGAGAAACCACACGTGTCTCAGCGCAGGGATGTCCGAACAACCTTTGACAGGAGATAATATTGGGGCGGAGTCTACTGACTGTGTACATTGTGAGCGGACTACAATATTTCTGGTATCGCACATTATTAATGAGAACCAGTAAATTTACACTGTATGCTGAATACGTTATTAATATAAATATGTCAATGTATTAAATATCATTCATAATCCTGTAAACAATAAAGTCGACAAAGTAAGGTAAATAAAGTTATGAAACTAAATAACACCGTGTTGTTCTTTGCAGTGTTCACTGACTGAGTTGATAGAACGAGCTGAGCATCTGGACAACAATTCAAAGCCACTTGAAGTGCAGAGCGGAATTTAACGACTGTGCCACACATATAGCAGTCAGTACCAGTACCCTACCAGGAATGCCGACGGCTGCAAGTACAGGATAGTAAATGCTGACGATGTAGTAAATTGCTGGATATCCCATTTTCGACCTGAAGCAGCAATGATTTCTTCTAACCGTTCCAACTTCCCACATGCGTTGGTTCGCGGAGCCCTTATACACCAGGAGGAATGTCCATTAAGCCAATTAGTCTCCTACTCTGTCATATTCGCCACAAGCAACTGAACAAACATTCGATGTGAACTATTTTTACTCATTGCGTCATTGCGTCGCGTGTTTAACTATTCGTCTGACATTCCAAGCAGATTGTTTTGATGTTAATTTGACAGATTTTCCGGGAAGAAGTTTGCAACTTATGTTCTGTTTCGTGAATTATGAGCCACGGCAAACAAACCTTTTATTTGGATCTTTAGTGTTTCAGATAACTGACGCCACCTCCTTGAAACACCTGTCTATTTTCACTTTGGTGCCATCACATCGGCTTGAAAGGTAGAGTCAGCACCTTGCTCTATCTTCCACTCGATTTGCCTCTTATCTTTTTAATACTTTGCTTCGACTCCTCACAACTCGGCTGCTCGCTCAACCTTGAGTCTGGAGCAGACCTGTAGAGAAAGGGAGAGAGAGGGGAGTGCATGATAGACAGACAGACAGATAGATAGATAGATAGATAGACAGACAGACAGAGATAGAGATAGAGAGAGAGATAGAGGAGAGACGGACGTGGGACATTGATTGCATTGATTGATATTAAGTTACGAAGTTAGTAAAATCAGAAACACATTACCCCAATAAGCTGCAAGTGCCGTGTTTGAGCTGTACGTTCTGTGGCTGAGCATAATTGCGCAGGCTTTGGTTCAGCGTGTTTCGGTGAGAGCAGCCTAGCAGGAAAGAACAAGTAGTCACAGGTAAGGTTTTCCTTGGAATTACTCCCCTTATTAGAGTAGATGTAATGGCAGTGAGGGCAGAAGCATGCTGCAGCTGTAGGATATGGGAGATCAGGGACACCGGTAGTATCCCTGCGGACTCCAGCTGCAGGAGTTGCGTGAAGCTACCTCTCTTGACTGACTGCATTAATGAACTGGAGCTGGAACTGGACGCACAAGGATTGTCCTGAAACAAGAGTTGGTCATCCCTAAGGTGTAGGCAGAAGATAGTTTGCTGAACAGCAGGAAAGGTAGAGCGAACAGATTCCCCTGTAGCTATTCCTCTCAGCAACTGACACTGATGTTCGATGACCGATTAGGGCACAGCCTGGTCAGTGTCACTGCGGCCTGCTTGAGGTTCAGCCAGGAAGGGTAACGTCAGGCAGAGCAATAGTGATGGGAGACTCGATAGTCAGGGGCACAAACAGGAGTTCTGTGTCTGCAAAGAGTGACGTCCGGATGGTGTGTTGCCTTCTGGGTGCCATGGTTGAAGATGTCTGGAAACAGCTGCAGAACATCCTCAAGGGGGAGTGGGAGCAATAAGAGGTCGTGGTGCACGTTGGCACCAACAACATAGGTAGAAAGGGGAACAAGGTCCTGCGTAGTGAGTATAGAGAGTAAGGAAAGTGCCTGAAAAGCAGGACCACGATAGTAGTAATTTCTAGATTACTCCCGGTGCCAAGTGCTAGTGAAGGCAGGAATAGAAAGGTAGCTCAGATGAATGTGTAGCTGAGAAACTGGTGCAGCGGGCGGGGCTTCAGTTTCTTGGCTCGTCTGGGACAGTGGTGATTTGTACAAGATGGACGGATTGATCCTTCTTGCGACGGTTGACGGGACTGGAGGGGAACGAGCTTGGCAGGAGGATGGGAACCAGAGTACCAGGTCAGAAAGTGGAGGAATTGAGAGGAATGTAGATGTCATGACCAGTAAGTCTGTAAGGAAGGATAGGCAGCAGTACGGTAATAGAAACGATGGGACAGACGGGTTAAAATGTCACAGAGTCACAGAGTTATACAGCACGAAACAGGCCTTTCAGCCCAGCTCGTCCATGCCGACCAAGTGGCCTTCCTGAACTGTTCCCATTTGCCTGCATTTTGTCCACATCCCTGTAAACCTTTCCTCTCCATGGAACTGTCCAAATGCCTTTTAAATGCAGTAACTGTACCCACCTGTACCACCTCTTCTGGCAGCTCGTTCCATATACGCACCGCGTTCTGTAATAAAGCTGCCCCCACGTCTCTTTTAAATTTTTCCTCTCTCACTTCAAACCTGTACCTGTAGGTTTGGACCCCTCTCCCCTGGGGAAAAGACATTGTATGTTTACGTGGCCTATGTCATTCATGGTTTTATAAACCTCTCTGAGGTTACGTACACTCCAAGGAAATAAATCTTCGCGCATCCAACTTCTCCTTATCACCCAAGCCCCCATTCCCAGGAACATCCTCAAATCTCCTTTGCACCCTCCAGTTTAATGACCTCAGTCTGACAGCAGCACACCCAGAACACAGTGCTCCAGATGCAGCTTTCCCAACGGCGTGTACAGTTGTAACATGATGTCCTAGTTCCGGTAACCAATATTCTGACCGATGAAGGCAAGCATGTCAAACAACTTCTTCACCATCCTGTCTACCTGAGTTGCCACTCTGACGGATTGAGGTCCCTGCACCCCCAGGTCTCTCCGTTCTACAACACTCCCAGGGCCCGACCACTTACTGTGTTAGTCCTGTCCTGGTTTGTCTTATCAAGATGCAACATCTCGCATTTATCTGCCGTTACTCAGCCCACTTACCTAGTTGATTAAGATCCCTTTGTAATTTTAGATAAGTTTCTTCACTCTCCACTATAACACCCAGTTTAGTTTCCCCTGCAAACTCACTGACCAGGCCACCTGCACTCTCATCCAAATCTTTCATATAAATGATTCTGATATAAACAACAGCAGACCCAGCACTGATACCTGTGGCGCACCTCTGGTCACAGGCCTCCGGGTTGAAAAACGACCCTCTGTCCCCTACCATCGAGTTAACATTGTGTCCATTTGACCAGCTCACCCTGGATCCCATGTGATCTTACTTTCTAGAACAGCCAACCATGCGGAACATTGTAAAAGGCCTTGTTGATGTCCATGTAGACAACGTCTACCTCACTTCCCTCATGTTCCCAGTTGCCTCTTCAAAAAGAAAGAACTCAACCAAATTTGAGAGACACAATTCCATGCTGACCATCCATACTCAGTTCTTGACTTTCCCAATGCAGGGAGATCTGTCTCTCAGAATCCCCTCCAAAAACTGTCCTGACACTGATGTTAGCCCCACCAGTCTGCAGCTCCCAGGCTTTTCCTTGCAGCCCTTCTTAAATAACAGCACAACATGAGCCACCCTCCAGTCTTCCAGCCGCTCACCCGTGGCTTTTGATGATACTGGTATCTCCACAAGGGGCCACACAATGTCTTCCCGACCTTCCCACAATGTCCAAGGATACACTTGGTTATGATTCAGGGATTTATCTACCTTGGTGCATTTTAAGACCTCCAGCACCTCCGCCACTCTCATGTGGTCTCTCTTCAAGAATCTCTGTCCCGATTTCCCTGCCATTCATGTTTTTTTCCACAGTAAATACCGATGAGAAATGTGTGTTCAGGACCTCACCCATATCCTATGATTCACATACAGATGATTTTGTTGATATTTAAGGGGCCCTGTTCACTCCTACTATTTAACTGTTGTATTGGAAGCGTGTTTCTGGGTGTTGGGCTTAGTGTGGGACTGATTGCCTCTGCTGACTGACACTGTGGAACTGATGAGCTGTCAGGGTCTCTGTGCTCTGTAACGTACCTGGTGTGTGAGAGACGGAGCTGCTGCTCTGTTCCTTGTGCCTCGGGAGGTGGGAACATCAGAGCCGATTGAAGTCTCTCCCTGTGGGAAGGAAAAGGAAACGGGATCAGTGGGGGAGAGGTAAAAGCCAGACGGCTGTGTGAAGCGGCCGGTGCAGCCAGTACCATTGTGTGAGGCCGCTGCAGGGCTGCAGCTCTCAGTTTCTGTCGATCAGCAGAGGGCGGCAGCTCCACACCAAGTGAGGGACACACACACCGCCACATCCCGGCACGGATCCGGGAATGGGACTGCCCATGGAGCAGGGAGATTTACACAGCTCGCATTTCCACTCACCCCTCCCGGCGGACTCTCCGCTCAACCGGAGCCAAGTAGCCGCTTTATAAACTGTGTCTCCCGCACTTCTCACAGGCAGCCTGCAACAGACGGTCTTTGTTAAAATGCCCCCACCCTGAGTGCCCCGCTGTGTCCACTGCTCACTATCCAGTAACACACCTGGGGAGACTGGAACCAAACCGGGAACTTTCCCTCCTGGTCTGGGGAGAGGAAGCAGCAGTGACCGTCACCGGCAGCTCCTTACCACTCCGCCTCCCCCGCCCTGCCCACCCCCAGCCCGGGAACTGCCTCACCCTCCCCACATGTTCAGGGCCCAGTCCCTGCCCCACTCTGCCTCTTCCCCCCAGCCGCCGCCTCTACTGCCCCGGGTCCGAATTCCATGCCGATCTCTGAGCCCATCTGCGGAGCGGCTCCCAGAGTGATGCGCTGCTGGAAGGAGGCTGCTGTCAACGCCCTGCCCCTGGGCCCGGCAGCTCTCCATTTCCGGCTGTTTTAAACCGGCTCCCGCCGCTCGCTGAGGGAATGGCGCTCACAGGCGGAGCTGCAGCACGCGGCGCATGTGCTCTGCCGCCAGCTGTCAATCACGACCATGGGCGGGGCTACGCGGCGCATGCGCTCCTGTCTGCCTGACGTCACAGAGCGAAGCCCAGCCGGACCTTTCCCCAGTTCACTTTGATCAGAGTCTGAGCGAAGGGTCCGGGGCTGGGGGAGGGACAGGGTGGCTTTACACCCGGGACCATCCGCTGTAAAACATATCCACTTGGGATCGTTCTCTGCAAAGTGTTTCAGCTATTCCTGAGGCTGAACACAAAGTCCCTTCTTCTCGGGAGACTCTCCCGTCCCGGGCTGTCTGCTGACCGGCTTGTTCCAGATTCCGTGTGTCCGATGAAATGATCACTTCAATCTCTTTATCGCTTTAACTTTTGTTTTATTCAAAATTTCTCTTGTATTTGACAAACACGATGATGCTGGCAGGAACTTAGCAGACCAGGCAGCATCCGTGGAGAAAAGCAGGCGGTCAACGGTTCGGATTAGGATCCATTGGAAACAGAAGTAAACATCTCCCCGTCGGGGAATTGAACCCCGGTCTCCCGCGTGACAGGCGGGGATACTGACCACTATACTAACGAGGAACCCACAACAGTATGCGATATGTCACTCGGTTGTCAGGGTACCGGAGGGTTCACAGCTTCACCCCGATTTCTGTTGGTTGACTGTTAAACCGGCGCCTTCAGACACCCACCTCACTGTGTGACTGGAGGGGTCTCAGGATTCTGCGGCCATCCATTCACTGATCGTGTTCAAGGACCGGCTGGAGGAGGGGCTCCTATTCAGATGTGATTGTGAACTTGGTGTAAGGAACATACATAATCAGGATTTACTTCTTGGTAACTAATGCAGGAAAATATTTGTATGTTATCAACGAAGACAGTGCGTTGTTGGTTCTAACCAGCCTCCGCAGGGAGTGAGGAAGGGTGAGGTCTTTCTCTGATCCTTGTATTGGTATTGCTTTTGGTTTATTATTGTCACTTGTACCGAGGTACAGTGAACAGCTTGTCTTACAAACCGATCGTACAGGTCAATTCATTACAGTGCAGTTACATTGAGTTAGTACAGAGTGCATTGAGGTAGTACAGTAAAAACAATAACAGTGCAGAGTTAAGTGTCACAGCTACGCAGAAAGTGCAGTGCAATAAGGTACAAGGTCACAACAAGGTAGATCGTGAGGTCAGAGTCCATATCGTCGAAAAAGGGAACTTTTCAATAGTCTTATCACAGTGGGGTAGAAGCTATCCTTAAGTCTGTTGTTACGTGCCCTCAAGCACCTGTATCTTCTACCCGATGGAAGAGGAGAGAAGAGAGAATGGCCAGGGTGGTGGGGTCTTTGATTATGCTGGCTGCTACACGAAGACAACGAGAGGTAAAGACAAGAGTCCAAGGAGGGGAGGCTGGTGTCCGTGATGCACTGGGCTGTGTCCACAACTCTCTGAAGCTTCTTGCGATCCTGGCAGAGCAGTTTCCGTACCAAGCCGTGATACATCCAGATAGGATGCGTTCTACGGTGCATCGGTAAAAGTTGGTGAGAATCAAAGGGGACAAACCAAATTTCTTTAACCTCCTGAGGAAGTAGAGGGGCTGGTGAGCTTTCTTGGCCGTGGCATCGACGTGATTTGACCAGGACAGGCTGTTGGTGATGTTCACACCCAGGAACTTGAAGCTCTCAACCCTCTCGACCTCAGCACCATTAATGTAGACAGGTGCATGCACACCGCCCCTTTCCTGAAGTCAATGACCAGCTCTTTTGTTTTGTTGACATTGAGGGAAATGTTGTTGTCATGACACCATTCCACTAAGCTCTTTATATCCTTCCTGTACTACCACTCATCGCTGTTTAAGATACGGCCGACAACTGTGGTATCATCTGCGAACCTGTAAATGGAGTTAGAGCAGAATCTGGCCACACAGTCGTGAGTGTATAGGGAGTAGAGTAGAGGGCTGAGGACGCATCCTTGTGTGGCACCGGTGTTGAGAATAATCTTGCCGGACCTCACTGATTGCGGTCTGTTTGTTAGAAAGTCAAGGATCCAGTTACAGAGGGAGATGTTGAGTCCTAGGTCTCGGAGTTTGGTGACAAGCTTGCTTGGTATTATTGTATTGAAGGCAGAACTGTAGTCAATAAACAATAGTCTAACATATGTGTCTTTACCGTCCAGATGCTCCAGAGCTGAGTGTAGGGCCAGGGAGATGGCAACCGCTGTAGACCTGTTTCGCTGACAGGCGAAGTGCAATGGGTCCAGGTTGTCTGGTAGGCTGGAGTTGAGGCGTGCCATGACCAACCTCTCAAAACATTTCATGATGGTGGATGTCAGAGCCACTGGTCGGTAGTCATTGAGGCATGTTACCTTGCTTTTCTTTAGTACCGGAATGATAGTGGTCTTCTTAAAACAGGGGGGAAGCTGAGATTTAAGCAGGGAGAGGTTGAATATGTCCGCAAATACTTCTGCCAGCTGATCAGCACAAGATCTGAGCAGGGGCCCGGGACACCATCTGGGCCAGGTGCTTTCCTCGTGTGCACTCTCCGGAAGACTGATCCTTGTGTCAGGACTGTGAGTCAGGCTGTTTTTCTCTTTCCATTGGTGCAGTCTGCCCCGCTGGAGCACAAATTGGGATCTTTCCTCTGTAAAGTGTTGCAGGTGTTCCTGAGCCTGACTTCTCCACACAAGCCCGCAGACACAGCGTGACCGTGCGGGAGTTGATATCTGACAGCATCAGTCCCGGTTTAATGTGCTCGGAGTGACGGACTCGGTCACTGAATGTAACACCGAATGGCGCTGAGCTACAGACTCTCTGAGGGGATATTTGGGGAAAGAAGCTGAACACAAAGTCAGTTCTCTTCGGGAGCCTCTCCCGAGCCCGGGATCACTACAGACTGGGCTGTTCCACATTCCCGATCTCTAAAGAACTGATCACTTCAACACCAAACTCTCTATTTTTTAAACATTTTTTTTAAAATTCAGAATTGCTTGTCTTTTTCCAGTTATATTTGGAAACCGAAAAAACCGTCTCCCCGTCGGGGAACTGAACCCCGGTCTTGCACGTGACAGGCGGGGATACTGACCACGATACTAACGAGGAACCGATGGAAAGATGTAGTCGGTCATTCGGTTGTCAGGGTACAGGAGAACTCACAGAGTCATCTCGAATGTGTTCGTTGACTATAATACCAGCACCTTTCAGACACCCACCTCACTGTGTGACTGGAGAGGTCTCAGCATTCTCCAGCGATTCAGTCACTTACTGTGTTCAAGGACCGGCCGGAGGTGGCGCTCCCATTAGGGTCTAAATGCATGTGGTTGAAAAGGATAGTTCTAATCAGGATTTATTTTCCCATTTGCTGATGAGAGAGGCAGGAAACGATTTATCGCTCTTCGACTATTTCAGGATCGACTCTCACTTCAGTCCGATCCCTGGTGAATCAACACTGGACGCTCTGTGACTCCAGTCTGTTGGAGGGTGGCGAGATCACCTGGAAGGAACAGGTCCTGCAGCAGAGTGAGGAATGACCCGTCAGGAAGCAGCTCGGGGATTGGTGATCGAGTCACAGAGTCAAACAGCACTGGAGACGGTTCAGTACCCGAATGGCCTGCACATTAGTGCGGCCATGGTGGTATAGTGGTGAACATAGCTGCTTCCCAAGCAGTTGACCCAGGTTCGATTCCCAGCCATCGCATTTTCCAGAGTTTTAATCTCCCGAAATAGGGACTGTCACAAGAAAACCTCTTGAAAAACAACGATCTGTACAGAGCCCGAGGTCTCGAGTGCTCTACTTGCTCTAATACGTGGGTAACTTGCTGAATTCATTTCGTTCTATAAGTGAGGTTTAGAGAGATCCCATTGCCGATTCATTAATTATCACTTACTGTGAGCAGGTCAGTGGGTCAGAGAAGGAATTCCCGTCCCTCACCTTTCTCCTGGTAAACCGATGAACAGATCATTCCAGCTTCTGGTTCTCACACAGTCACAGATTCCCACAACAAACTCGGACACATGCGGTCGCCCCATTACATAAAGGATATGGAGGCTTTGGAAAGGGTACAGAAGATATTTGCCAGGTCGTTGCCTGGATTAGACGTATGAGCTATATTGGGAAATTGGTTTACTATTGGACAAACTTGGGTTGTTTTCTCTGGAGCGTCCGGGGCTGAGAGAAGACCTGATAGAAGTTTATAAAACTATGTGAGGCATAGATAGGGCAGGCAGGCAGATATATTTCCCAGGGTAGAAATGTCAAATAGCAGAGGGCATGCGTTGAAGGTGAGAGAGGGTAAGTTTAAATGAGTTGAATGTAACAGGTGTTTTACACAGAGACTGGTGGGTGTCTGGAACAGCCTGCCAGATGCAGTAGTGGAAGCAGCTATGATACTGTTGTTTAGTAGGCTGTTAGATAGGCACATGGATATACAGGGAATGGAAGTACATGTGCAGGGATTGGGGGAGGGGTAGGGATATGGATCGTCCAGGCAGAAGAGTTTTGTCTACTCCTGCATTGTTCGGCACAGACATGGTGGGCTGAAGGGTCTGTTCATGTGCCGTACTGTTCTGTGTTCTATGATCCCAACATGTCCCAGATGACGTGATCACACTGAGTGACGTTAGTCTGTTCACCCCCCGCTCCCTGTCTATGTTTACCCCGTGCAATCTCTCCCCTCACTCCCCCTCCGTTCCCACACGGACTGCACCCGGAGATTCTGCACTGACAGGTGGAATACAGGGTCACAGGGTATCACAGCACGGAGATATCCATACGAACTGTAATATTCCCCTCTGTGCTCAAACCGTCTTCCAGCACTTGTCTCACAAACGTCTCTGCCTTAGCGATTTAAATGTTCCTCTGGATACTTCATCAATGTTGTGAAAGTTCCTGCTTCCGCCACCCCCTCAGGTCTGGCGGTCCAGACACCAACCACCCTTTGGATGAAAACCTTCCTCAGGCCGTCTCCAATCCCCTTCCCCCTGTACCGGAACTGGATATTGCTGCCCGTCACCTGTCTGTCATTGTGGTTGCGTGTTTCCCCTTTCCATGGGTGAGGCCGGCCTGCCCTGGGTGTCCCACAGCCCCGTCACGTGATGTGTTTGGCCTCACCCTGTCAGAGATGTTCCCCTTGTTCCGCTCACTGCCCACTCCCCACCTTCCCTGCTGCTGAACATTCACTTGTTCGCTCTCTGTCCCGGTTCTAATGACGGGTCTTGACACTGAAACGTTAACTCGCTTTCGATTTCCGCCTGACCTGCTGAGTGTTTCCAGCACTTTCTGTTCTACAGCAGAGCACAGCCTCGTACAGCAGAGAACATTGTGTATTGGATTATAGCTGAGCACAACAGGGACCGTCGTTCTTCTCTCCGGACCTGCCCACATAAAATGATGGAATGCAAGGAACTTCGATATTGAAACGCGAGATTTTCATTCTCCGTGAAGTGAAATGTATATTGTGGGGATGTGTGACGTGACAGTGTCCTGTTGTGAAATGTTCAGCTGAAGAATAGCAGAGGATGGTTTCGATCCATCGACCTCTGGGTTATGGGCCCAGCGCGCTTCCGCTGCGCCACTCTGCTGTTGGGCAAACAGTTGCATCGTTCTGTATTCCCCACTTTTATTCTTCTTTGTCGTTTTCCTTTCCGACTTAACACAGTTTCTTTTGATGGTTTCTCTTTTCTTTCCCCTCACTTACTACTCTATCTCTTCCCATTCTCTCTCTCTCCTTTCTTTGTTCCTTACTTCAAGCCCTATACTGTTACCATCACTGTTCTGTCTGTGATCTCTCCCGGGTACAAGGTAAAATTAAGAGGCGCATCTCGAGAAGTTGGCGATGCAATATTACAGGTGATTTATCCATGTCAGATGACACTTTCCCAGCTCTCTGTGTCTCGGGACAACATCAGGTTTGAATTTCACAGTCCGAGTCCATTCTGAGGTCTGTCAGAATTCTTTAGAACTATAGAACCATAGAACACTACAGCACAGAAAAACAGGCCATTTGGCCCTTCTAGTCTGTGCCGAACAGTTATCCAGCTCGTCCTATTTACCTGCACCCAGTCCATAACCCTCCAGACCACTCCCGTCCATGTATCTATCCAATTTATTGTTAAAACTCGAGTGAGCCCACATTTACTACATCAGATGGCAGTCCGTTCCATACTCCCACCACCCTTTGAGTGAAGAACTTCGCCCTAATGTTCCCCCTAAATCTTTCCCCTTTCACCCTAAAGCCATGTCCTCTCGTACTTATCTCTCCTAATCTAGGTGGAAAGAGCCTATTCGCATTAACTCTGTCTAAACCCCTTATAGCCCTCATACCCCTTATTTGCAGCGACTTGTTCCAGGAATTGTTCAAAGTTCAAGATCACTAGCATGGAGATGGCGGGGATTGAACCCGGGAATTCATACATGCAAAGCATGCGCTTTCCCACTGAGCTGCATCCCCACTGCATCTCCGTAATTTCAGAAGTCCGCTCTTTTCTGGGTCTCACCTGTTGAGCATAAAACAGAGGTATTGGAACACAGAGAACAAGGCTGGCAGCGGCCATTCGGCCATTCCCGCGCCACCATTCAGTGCGACCATGGTTCATCATCCAAGTTCAATCTGCTGTTCCGCTCTCTCCCCACACGCGGTGAAAACATTTTGGGGCCGAGGCTGCTGGGAATTAAATCAAAACAAGAAATTAGTCCGGGCAAGACCGTTAGGTTCAAGGATATCACCGGAGGAAACAAAGACAGTCCAGTGAAAGGGATGCAGAACATCCGGACTCCCGGACGGGAGACCCCGCAGGGAGGGCTCCCACTGAGCCTAGTGAGGCAGCAGCAGGGACCGGTCGCCTATGGACAGCGCAGTGTTACCCAGCTGACAATGACACGCACAGCAAAAGCTGCCGGATCGCCAGCGTCCCTGGGTGGGCTCGAACCAGCAACCTTTCGGTTAACAGCCGAACTCGCTGACCGATTGCGGCACAGAGACAACCTGAAGGAAGCGGGAATAAATGGGTCATTCCCGGGTTGGGAGGCGGTGACCAGGGACCAGTGCTGGGACCGGCTTTTCACAATCTGCATCATTGGTTTGGATCAGGGACTCACGGACAATATAAAACAGAAACGGCAGAAACACTCAGTACGTCGAGCAACATCCGTGGAGAAACAGAAGTAAAGGTTCTGGTCGGAAACAGGGTCAGGAGTGACCAGGACCACTGCACCGGAGAGAATTTCCAGGTCAACGTCCCAAATTTCTAAGGGAACATTGAAACGCAGTAAAAACAGTGTTATTTATTACACTGAATTTTCACTCCGGGACCAAACAATCAACAGCCACTCAAAGTTACACCGGTTCCTCCGGCCAGACCTGCTGCTCGCGTAGTCAGCAGGATTCGAACCTGCGCGGGGAAACCCGAATGGATTTGTAGTCCATCGCCTTAAGCACTCGGCCACGACTACCGCGCTCCTCAAAGCCCGGCTGCCAGAAGGACATTGGCCATGGGCTGGGACGGACGGGGACAGCACCGATCCCGGAGTCAGAGAAACAGGGCTGATCCTGAACTATAAACAGGAACTGCTGGAAACACTCAGCAGGTCAGGCAGCGTCTGTGGAGAACCTGAGTCGATGACTTTTCACCCTGAACTCCTGGCGGGCATTTGGACGGAGGGAGTCTCACTCAGGGCGGGACGGGGTTGCCTCACCCCGCCAACACACCCCCAGACCTCCCAGTTTTCTCTCAATCTCTGTCTGGGGGCATCAGCAGCAGGGGCAACTGTTATTGCCGTTCCCCAGCTGCCCTGGAGAAGGTGGTGCCGGGCCGCCTCCCTGGGCCACTGCGCTCCATGTGGTGAGGGAGCTCTCACTGGGTTCTCAGTGACGGGGCTCCAGGATCCTGAACCGGCGCCCAGGCAGTGATGGCGATGGGGGGACTCTGCAGGGTGCCCCGGGATGGGCGGCCGGGCCAGTTTCACTCTCCTCCTCCTTTCTGATCCACCCGATAGGTTTGCCGGTTCGTCACCAGACAACCCCATTGGGGTGGCCTGGAGTCACATATAGTCCAGAGCGGGTGAGGACGGGGGGTTTTCTTTGCCCAGCACCCGGGATTCAGCAGGTGGGTGAGACTGAGATCGGTTGGCGGGGCTGAGCTGATATTCCGTCTGCTGTCATAGTGCATTGACCTGACACTTCTGTCTTCTCTCTCCACGGGCGCTGCGTGACCTGTTGAGTTATAGAGCATGTTTTGCTGTTATGCGCAATTTCCAGCAACCGCAGTATTTCTGGGCTGTTTGGACCCGACGCTGGATATACAAGGGCGGACATGGACTGGGACGAGACTGTCATTGGTGCGTTAAATTCTCCCCTGACTTGCACAGGTGTATCTTAATGAGTATTAAGGGAACGGAGGATCCTTGGCGTTCATGTGCAGATACCCTTAACGTGACAACAAATGCAGAAAGGGTGTGACGCATCCAAACGGGGGAGCTCCTTCAGGAGGCGGTGCATGGAATTTAACAGCAGGGTGGCTTTGTTCCAAACATGTTAGAGTTTGAGTCGGCCCACTCTGGAGGGCTGTGTGTAGTTTTATTCGCCACACTGTAGGGAGGGCCAGATTTCGCGAGAGAGGGTGCAGAGGAGATTCCCCAGGATGTCAATTACGTTGTAAAGGTTTTTCCCTTTGGAACAGCGGAGCTTGCTAAGTGATGTAATTGGGGAGTGTGAAATGACAAAGGACATAGGAAGAGTAGACAGAGAGAAGCCGCTCCCGTTGCGATGGGACTGGAACAGGAGTACACGGACTGGAGGTGAAATATCCGAAAACGTTGGGAGGGTTGAACACCGAGGGAACAGAGAATGTGGCCTGAGACCGAAGAAGGAATTCCAACGTCCAGTCCGCGAGCTCAGGGTGCAAACGGGAATATTCTTGTGGAACCGGGAGAGTGACTGAGACTCGGAATGAAGACATGACATCGGTCTGTGCAGAAGAAGGGGACAGAGTCCTTGTCGGGAATGGAGGGAGTGTGAGGAGAGAGATTTCACAGGGTAAACACAGACACGAGCGAGTGACGTCACTCAGTGTGAGCACATCATCTGGGCCATGCCGGGCATCTGTAGGCATACAGTTTCCTGTAGGCATCTGGAATACAGAGAGACTGAGAGGTGCAAAATGCGTTGATCCGTTCATTAATTGAGGGGGAAAAGATGAGGGATGAGAATTATATCCCTGATCTGCTTTCAAGAAGTGACGAAATGATCTCTCACTCTCATTACCAACCTCAATTTTTGAAAAATTTTGTATGAATTTTTACTCGGAAATTCATCCTTGGCTGTGCTGACGCGGCGAGTCTCACCTTTTGCAGTTCCAGATGTCCTCAATTTAAATTTACTCCAACGTTGCAGTTTCTGTTCCGTCCACCAGATGTCCCCATCCTCCAACAGACTGTTTTTTTACACAACGCAGAGGAGTTATTCAGCTGAGAGTCGACATCTGCAACAGCTGATGAGCTGTGAATAGAGATTCTTGTAACTCACATCAGCTCTGAATCAATCAAAATCCTACCTTTTCAATGTTACATAGTTTAATTCAAAATTAAGTCGCATTACCGGCAAGTCTCTACGAGGAGCGATTTCTAATAATACCCCAGAGCACTCCGATCTCACAATAGTCAAGATATTTCTGTTCCTGGCCCAGTGTAGTTTCTGGTCAATGGTAACACCCGGGGCTTTGATGTTCGTCAACTCAGTGATGGTAGAACAAGGGAATACCGATGTCGAATGATTGGACCCTCTCCCGTCGGCGCCGGTCATTGCCTGGAACTTCTGTTGCGAAAACATTACTTGTGAATGGTCAACCTATCCCTGGATGTCTTGGTGCACGCAGGAATGGGATGCTTCATTTGCGGGGAGTAGGAAGATAACTAAATCGTCAGCGATCATCGCCATTTGTAATGGAAGGAAAGACATTGATGAAACAGTTGAATGTGGCTGAGCCTGGGGGAGGAATCCTGCAGTTATATCCTGGGGCTGGGATGATGGACAGCTGACAGCTACAACAGTTTTCCACTGCGCGGGAGATAACTCTGATCCTTGCAGTGTCTTTCCTTTGGTTCCCGTTAACTTCAGTTTTATCAATACTTGATGCCGCGCTTTGCCAAAGGCTGCATTCATTTCAACCGTCGACACCCTCTGCGTTATACTGTAGGAAGTCATGTTGGAAACAGTGAATAATTGTTGGTGACCTTCCAAAAATCTTTGTTCTCTGGAACAGTTCAATCTTGTACATGTCGCTTCTGTCCCACAGAGATCCCATCGGTCCAAAAATCTGAATCCCTCCCCCTGCATTAACTCTTCAGCCGCGTATTTGTCCGCCACATCGCCCTGTTCCTACCCTCAATCGCCGTGGCACGACGAGTAATACAGATATTACTACCCTTAAGGTCCTCCTTTTTATACTGTTTCCTAACTCCCGATATTCACTCTGCAGAACCTCATCCCTTTTTCCTGCCTGTGTCATTGATCCCAATGTGTGCAGTAACTTCTGGCTGCTCACCCTGCCTCTTGAGAATGTTCTTCAACGGCTCAGAGGCATCCTCGACCCTGGTACCAGGGAGGCATCACACCATCCTGGAGTACATTTAGAGGCCACAGGATCTCCTGCCTGCACCCTACCTATCTCGTCTAATATTAAGAATGTGGTTCTACTTTCACTCTTCGTTGCTGCGCTTCAGAGCCAGTCATGGTGTCACAGTGGGTCGACAATCTCTGGAGTTCAGTGAGTGAGAGGTGATCTCATTGCACCTCACACTCTCTGGACCCATGGGTTCATGTCAGAAGCAGATGGATGATTTTTAGAACTGATAGGAAGTTAAAATTTAAAAAAAATAACTCATATTGCAGAAACATAAAATAGCCACAGGAAATGCTGAAATACTGAGTAGATGAGGCCACATCTGTGGGAAGAGAAAGGAGTTAAAGTTTCAGGTCAAAATCCTTTCCTGCATCTTGCAGGAATCTTCTGTTCCCTTTTCAGTTCTGACGAAAGGTTTTTGACCTGAAACTCTGTTCCTCTTCCCACAGGGTCTCAGTATTTCCTGCGCATTTTTTGGTTTGTTTTGCACCTCAGCAACGAGACCATTCGGCTCATCGCGTCTATGTTGCCCACAGATAATTAGTGGACTTCCAGGAGCAACCAGGCCCACTGCGCAGGAGAGAATTTCTAAAGTAGAATTGAACATGTAGTCGGGAGGTTAATTGTCCGTTTAAAATGCTCCTCGTGTTCAAGTGAGTGGAGGAGTTGATGGGAATTTTGTGAGGATACAATGGGATCAGTGTAAACCGATGATTGATGTGTGGACCCAGTGTGTTGAATGGTCAGTTTCTGTGCTCCGTGACTCCATGACCATGACCCAGTCACACAAGAGCTCAGACTGCAGTGACGAAGGACAATGATTTATGAAGATATTCGCAGCAATAGGACATTTCAGCTGTGGAAGAAAAAAACCATGGAGAAGCGGAGGTAACTTTGTTGTCTCTGGAACAGAGGAAGCTTCGGGGAGAGGTAACGGCTGGATACTGCCATTTATAAAACAGTTACATTTTGCAAGTGGATGTTAATTCGAGGGAGAAAGAGAAGGCATCGGGCATTATAGAGAGAGGGTGGGGAGAGAGAGAAACAGAGAGAGAAAAGGAAAAGACGTTGAATAAAAGGAGCGGGTCATGACGGGAGCAGGGGACGGCAGAGAGAGAGAGAGAGCCGAAAAAAATCCTGCAAGCGCACAACAGATCAGATAACATTTGCAGAAAGAGAAAGCGTGGTTAACGGTCCAGGTCGAAATTGCGTTGTCAGAACCGGGGAACAGGGGTAAAAGTTCGTATCAAGCTGAAAGGTGAATGGGGAAGGGAGGTGTGGGACAAATTGGGGGATATCTGGGATGGTGAGACCGGGCTGCGGACGGGATCAGCTGTCACTGTTGTTTCAGAACTCCATTCATAACACGATCTCCACTTCCCACAAGTGGGGATGTGCGGCAGGGAGCAGGTCGGCAGATTTAATTTTAATGTTTCACACCATTTATTTCTGATGTTCAATGATTTTCACAATCCGATTCAGCGGGTATTTCACAGCGTTCTTCAGTTCCTGTCGGAATGTGCTCTGAGCAACGGCGTAAATTCACGTGTTGGGCAGGTGCTGAGAACCTGCAGCATTCCTGGTGTGAATTCTGCGATATCACGGGGATCAGCGGAAGAGTAACTGTGGATCTTTGAAATTCGATGATAGATATAAAACCTCACCTGTGTTATCCACAACAGAATGAAACCGGCCGTTATACTGAAGAGTAAAACGATGGATTTCCTTCGGTTCTCCATCTCCGGGTCCTTGTCATTCTCTCCATTGCAGCCGCCCCGGAGCCCCCTGCGGACTCTACTGGCCGCTAAAATCCGTCTGCCCGTCGGAACATTGTGCAGCAAAATCAAAAGGAACGGGACACAAGGGGTTAAATGCGGCTTACCAACTCAATTGTGCCCATGCGGGCAATGTACTGAAGCTCAGTTTAAGAGCACAGTTCCAGTGAACATCATCAATTATTTCTTCAGACCCGTATGTAAAGTACCTTGGGACAGTCTCTGGACAACCCAGCACACTCACTGTCCCTATAACCACAGCCGCCGCTCTCTCCGTGCAATATTTTTGCTTTCAGTTTTTCACAACAAATAACCACAAATCGATCGAAGGTGAAAGCAACTTTCAGCCAGACAGAGACCGCAGTGCTTGCAAAAACCAGCCAACTACCGAGACTGCACACGGCAGTGATGCGGAGGAATGACCGCGGAAAATAAAACACAACAGTCCACGTCAGCAGGGGGTCCGAGATAACGACCATGAGACCGGCCGCTGCCATTCCCACCAGGTAGCGAGTGATGCATTTCCACAGACCGCACTTTCCCCGAGACAGTATTGCAATCGCCACCAGGTTAACTGGAATTTAACTGGAAACAAAGAAATTACTGACCAGACCCGAAGCCAATGCAGGAGTTTGACAGGTCCCGGTGACAACTCCACTTTGTTGCTGCATCGAGCTGTGGAAACTCGTTCCTGTCTCCTCCGAAGGATCCGGAGTGTCCAGAGAGGGCGTAGAGCCTGTATGGACACAGAAGGAGATTACGGCATCGTGTAAAATGTGTCAGATCTAGATTAGGATTCCTAAATGTTGACTTCAATTTGTAGTTGCAGGGAAGTTCCAGCTGGATAACTGCCTCCACAGAGGCAATAAGGGATGGACCAGCTTTACCGGCGCCGTGCGCGTATTTTGCTGAATGAAATGAATAAACCCGGGCAGCAGAATGCGGCGTTGTTCCAACAGCCAAACACGAACTACGTGCCTTCGCCGCACTCCCTGTCAGTTGCGGAACAATTAAAGAACGGATAAAAAACAAAAGAAAAACCTGGAAGGACTCAACCAGGCAAGCAGCAAGTCTGGAAGGGGAAACCGGTTAATGTTTTGAGTCCACGACACTTCCTCAGAACTGTTTCGGGGAAAACCCGTGACCCGAAGCCTTCACTGGTTTCTCGTTCCAGACACACTACTTGCTGGGCTGAGTGATTCCAGCATTTTCTGTTTGCGTTTCGCTTCGTATCATCTGCCATTTTGTTGGTTTTACAATGAAGGTCGGCTCATTTCAACCGGTACAGTGCGGGCTGACACAACCTCACAGCCAGAGACAATGTAGAGGGCTTCAGCAACCAATAGAAGTCTCAGTGCAGTCGTCCGACATCTGGAGCGGTGTTAAATGCAGATATAATATAAATATATTTTACAATATTGTTAATCACAATGTTGTCTCTGAAGCCAAGTGCATTTCACTGAATTCTTCATAAATTGTCTCATATTCAGTCATTGCATACTTATTTATTTCAAAAAATATAATCCACAACCGCTTCATTCTACAACATGGATTTCTTCACAACGACTCAACTATTGCCACCTGTCGATTATCTGTTTCCTGTCCTTTACCCGGACAACCGCTGCCAGCACACACAATCATCCTGTGTCACTTCCTGGGCGGTATAAACATAATCACAGCAAATGCGGTGCAGCTGCTACAAGACCAAAGGCGCAGAGACTGTGCACATTCCATCACTGAGAAAACAACTGCTGGAGGAACGCAGTGGGTCAGGCTGCAGCTGTCCGAGCCGTTGAGTCCCACAGATGCCGCTCGACCCGCTGAGTTCCTCCCGCAGTTTGTTTTTACTGTAGATGTCAGACGTCGCCTGCATCTCCATTTCATTCCTGAAATGCTGCGACTGGACAGGTGGCTGTGGAAACACGCAGAGAGAGGGACAATGCAGAGCTTTGGAATTAGACATCAATTTTCACCATCGGCAGCTGACAAAGCGGTTTACCGGGAATACCAGCGGTTGAAATAACAGGATAGTAAATATCTTGTATACGCCAGATGACTGGCTATCCCATTTCAGTGAGAAGCAGTGATCTCTATTGCTCCGGAATCCACAGCTCCGGCAGACACTCTGAGCTGATGTATTCCAACAGGCTCCGATTTATACAGAGGGTCAGTCTCCAGTGACACCGTTATACTGTTATAACCCTGACCATTGGTCTTAGTTACAGTCACTTCAACAAACACATTGTATCAACCCTTGTATATCTAGTGGAAATATTGTGGGGATTTAACACAAATGCATCCAAGTTCCCGGCGTTACCTCTGTGCTTTCTCTTATGCAAATAATACCATTAGATTTGATCACACATGACTGATCGTTTTCCGTAGGCCGTTGCATTTGCAACTTTCACACTGGAAACTGATTCATTCATATTTGTAACTGATTTCTCCCACGTGTGCAGTGAACCCAGCGACCCAGGTGTGCAGGGTCCAGCAGTGACCCCTGTCCACCGTCCCTGCAGTTTCCCAGTGAGAACTCCTTCAGCTCCTTACTTGTCGCACACCCAGCCGCCATGATCAGTGAGGGTTAGAGATCCAAAACACTACTCTCCCTGCTCAGCAGACCACAGGTCCCGTTCGCCATCACCGTCTCCTTCACTCGCCTCAGTTATCTGAAGATATTGTCTTTGCACAGATATTCATTGTATGACGTGCAACAATGTTTCAAGATTTTCCTCACAATGTAGCTAATTTTGTATTTCCTGGCTGTCTGATGTTCTAAGTAGTTGATAACTGTGTAACGGCGGTGGCTAATGTGTAAATGTAGTACATATGGGATGAACGGGTAGAGCGTTAAAGATATCCTCCGCCAAGTACAGATCCCGCGCTGCACACAGGTGTCTTATTCTGCTGCTTGTCTCCTCGCTGTGACCATTTGCCCGGTACCGCTGTGCTGAAGTTCTGGTCCTGTGGTGCAGAACCGGCGCTGCAGGAATGGTTCCCAGAAGGTCCGCAAGGCTGGGGAGAGTTTGCAGTTTTCGGAGCCTTTGCTGCTGAGCGAATGAAGGTCACATTCCGGGTGTGTTCCGGGTTGGAATGTTTGCTAAACATATGAAGGTGTATTTAGCGTACATGCGACAGTATTATGCTAAAGAGTCGAGTTGGAAAATCGGTAATAACAATGCAAATTGCAGAAACGTTTAATTCCTGGACCTCTGGGACATGTGCTAAGCAACACAACACTGTGCTTTCTGAAATAACGTCTCAACAGCAACCTGTTAGCTGCCCACTTAACACCGAGTCTCCTCTGAAGCTCCTCCAGCACTATCACATCCTTTTCATATTGGGGCACCCAGAACTGCACACAGGATTCTAGCTATGGATTAACTAATTCAGTTGTGACATAAACCCCTTATTCTAAAACTCTATGTCACAACAATTGAAAGCAAGTCGTACGCACATAGCGTCTGAAAAAGTGAGACAATCTTTTCACAACGGAGACATTCCGACAACACTCTGAAAGTTAGCTAAGAGCAGACCGGCAATGGTGTAATGGGTTCATCAACATTAGTTCGACGAATGTCCTCTTCCCATCCCCACGGTGATTGTTCTTACTCCTTTTTTCCAGATGGTTGAACGCATGACCGTCCGTTAATGGCAGAGGGAAGGGGGATAAGCAACAGGTTGCAAAAATAGGAAGTGGCAGTTCGGTGAGCAACCGGTCGGGTGGAGGTGGCGGAGCAAATTTCGTTTGATGGCTCCACATGAGATTCCAGACTTATGGAGAGATGGAGGAATGGGGATTGAAGGCAGAAAGGAATCGGTAGTGTTTCAGGATCCTTTATCCATTGTGTGGCAGGCTGGGTGAGACTGGCTGGGCTGTGGACAAAATACATGTAGCAGGGCCTTGGATAAGCAAACAGACAGTATGAAGGGTCAGTGGCAGTGGTTGCACCGGATGTCCACTGGTGTTGGTCAGGCGGGGTGTGAGAAAGACACGGGTTTGCTTCATCGACCTGGGAATTATGAGCCCCGCAACAGTCCACTCTCCTGTCTGAATTAACCCCTCAGCAGCAACCTGGTAAAGAAGTGATTTCAACTTCGCCACAGCCGCTGTGCATTTGTGGGATTCACGGCCTGTGTTTCTGTATTCTCTTCTGTAATCCAATGCCCACATCCCCCTCAGATACCACGTGTGTTTCCACACTCAGCCAACGCATCCATCCTCGTCATCTGCAATGGGGCGTGCACACCGCCACAGCACCAAACTGGAAACCCATGATCACCGCACACTGACAGAGGCACAGACACGCACACACATACGGCCAATAGGATAGAAACACCGAGACACAGAACCTCATACAAGCAGAGAGACAGAAAGCACCGACAGACACTGAGAAGGGGAAACGTGCAACAATGAGCGGCTCCCTTTACAATTTCTTTACAGCTGTGCGATATCTCAATTCATAAATGTAACCAGTTTAACATCCCGCTGTCGATATCCGGAATACTCCAACCCACCAGAGCTGGAACAACATAGTCCCTGTCGTCACTGATTTTGGTTTACTCGCAGTCCTATTCCACCCATAATACTTTACAGACAGACAGACAGTCAGACAGACAGACACACACACACACACACACACACACACACACACACACACACACACACACACACACAAACAGACGCACGCACACACACACACACACACAAACACAAACACAAAGACACACACAGGCACACACACACAAACACATATACAGACACACAGACACACACACACACACACGCACACACAGGGTCCAAAAATTCGGAGATCCATGTTACAAAGGCAGGATTTATTTATGAATGAATGGAAACCAATAACTACAAAGGGATTATTGAAGGAGGCACTCAGTCTGTCAGAGAACAAAATAAAAATGAATTGGAATTCGTCAATCGCCAGAGCAAGGGAGAGGATGGTTGAGTTGGAAACAAAACATAACTGACTGAGTAAAGGAACAGACGTAAGATAGTCAATGGGAAAAAATGCATAAAGTACATGGGGGGAGGGGAGAGAGAGAGAAAGCGGGAGCGAGAGCGAACGAGAGAGACAGAAGAGAGAGAGGCAGCAGACACAGGGAGCGAGACAGAAACAGACAGGGTAAGTCTCATTCTCTTCATGTTAGTCTTTGGTACAGTGTGAGAGTGTGGGGTTCGTTCTGTACCTGCTAGTGTCTGGCACAATGTGAGTGTGTGGGATTCATTCTGTACCTGTCAGACTCGAGTACAGTGTGAGAGTGTGGGTTTCGTTCTGTACCAGTCAGTCTCTGGTACAGTGTGAGAGTATGGGGATCATTCTGTACCTGACAGTTTCTGGTACAGTGTCAGAGTGTGGGGTTCTTTCTGTAACTGTCAGTCTCTGGTACAGTGTGAGAGCGTGAGGTTCATTCTGTACCTGTCAGTCTCTGGTGCAGTATGAGTGTGTGGAGTTTATTCAATTTTTCTTGTTTGTTGTTCCACAAATACGTTATATAATTATCTACGCTTATTGTTCAAACAATATTTAACACAACTGTATTTAGTCACCTTGGGCTGATTCTTAAATTACATTATCTTGAGTGCAAGTTTGAATGATGTTGGTAATAATGGAGTAGTCCTGCGAGAAACATGGAGTCAACCAGCTCAGAATCAGATCATTGGGTCCATTCTGCCCTTGCAGACCATAGATTATACACCTTCAATAATCCTATAAAAAAAAACTTGGTCGATCTCCTTATATACATTGGGCAATCGCTTCTCGGTTGGATAATCGTTAAATGTTGTATCCGTTTGAACCAGGTACTAGGCTGGTTCGTCCTAGAATCCAACCACTTCCTGGGTGAAAAAAAAACTCCCGCGGATCCTCTCTAATCCTCCTATCCCCTGTCGTTGCTCCTGGGTGTCTGATTTTCATACATCTGCAAAGAGAATGATTTTTCTGCTGACGATCCTATCACTGCTCCAGTGTAGATCAGAACAGAACTCTTTGATTGAACGGTGCGCGAATGATAAATAATGCAACACAGCCTGACACTGTGTGTGAGTGTTGGACTGGCCTGCAATGTAATTCTGAGTCCATTGTCCTTGATTGCACTGTACATCCTCCTCACTGACCACCAATACAAACACACCTCAGGGCTGACTGTCTAACCCCTGCACCACTTTCTCTACAGCTTCGACTGTATGGCTAAGCACAGCTCCAACGCCATCTACAGAATGGCCAATGACACCACTGTTGTTGGCGGAATCACGGAAGGGACGCGAGACGTTCAGGAATGGGTTGGTTGAGTGTGAACAACGTCGTGCTCAAATTCAGCAAGACTAAGGAACTGATTGTGGTCTTTAAGAAGGGAAGTCAGGCGAACACGCACCAGTCCTCATTGAAGGATCTGCGAGGAAACGGGTCAGCAGCTTCAAGCTGCTGAGTGTCAACATCTCGAAGATCTACCCTGGGCCTGGCACATAGATGTAGCCATGAAGAAGGCACGACAGCGTCTCCTCTTTCTTAGAATTTTAAGGAGATTCGGCATGTCATCGAAGACTCTAACAAACTTCTACATATATACAGTAGAAAACATTCTGACTAGTTGCATCCAATGCACAGGAACGCAGTAGGCTACAAGGATTGGTGAGTCATTCAGTTCCACCAGGGATGCAGATCTACCCACTATCATGGACATCTATAAGAGGCGATGGCTCAGGAAGGCGATATCCATAATTAACGACACCCATCAGCCGGAACGTGCCCTCTTCTCGATGCTGTCATCAGGCAGCAGGTACAGGAGCCTGAAGGTTCACACTTCAATATTCAAAAATAGTTTCTTCCCCACTGCCATCCGGTTCTTGAACCGACCTGAAGTTCCCCAATCCTACGTTAGACCAAATTTCTCTCAAGATGCACTGAGGTCGTTATGTTATTTTGGGTAATTGTGTTGTGTACCTTATGTATAATTTATGTTAATTTAATTTTATGTAACTTCTCTTAGTCCCGTGTGTAATGCACTGTGTTATTGCTGAATAATGTTAGTTTTCATGGCATTTATACCCTGGTTATGTATAGCCATGATAATAAACTTGAACGAGTTGGGATATGAGGGCAGAGCTGGTCGAACAGGACTGATATTGGGTCTCACATTGCAGAACGTGGGTGATTGATGAACTGCTGGGAAATTGATACCTCGGGTGAAGCCACCTTTACATCCTGGCCACATACTCGCAGCTGTCTGTATGATCCTGCGATACGGGCACATTCTCGCCATTTCTTATCTGAATGATAAGAGACTGTAGAACTGGGAAGTCAGAGGGACCTGGGTGTCCCGGTGCATAATTCCTGAAAATGCCCGTGTGCACATACAGCAAATAATGAGGGAAGTTACCAGAGTGCATAGAATTCCGAAAGTAGAATTGAATCCGTAAAAATAATTCTGGGACTGTGGAGGCCATGTCGAGAGCAAACGAAGCATTACTTTAATTCAGGTTATTATCCTGTTGAAGTCAATTCAGGCAACGGTTGGCTCGACTAATAACAGGAATACACGAGTTATTTTATGAGACAGGGTTAGAGAGTTTGGGTTTTTTATCCGCCAGTGTCAGAATACGAAGCGGTTATTTGCTTAAATACACGGGATCAATAAGAGTCTTGAAAGGATATACATTGAAAGGATGTTTCCACTGGGGAGAGAATCTTTAACTCGTGGTTCTTCTCTAAAATAAGCGGTCAAGTAATACTTAAGTGCGACATATTTTCCCTAAGTCGTTCGCTAGGCCACGGAACACTCCTCCGCTAAGGGACATGGATGCCGAGATTTGAATATCTTTCAGGCTGCGGTCGACAGATGCTTGATCATCAAGGGAGTGAAAGATAACCGCGGGTACATGGGAACGTGGAGTTAGGATTCAAATGAGATGATGGCTAATCCGACTGAATGAAGGAGTGCGCTTGTGTGGCTGAGTGGGGACTCCTGCTCTTAATTCGGTTTCCGGTGTGTCTGAATGTCCCTGTGGGGTGGAGACCAGGACTGTACATAGCGCTCCAGCTGTGGCGAAGTTGTGTTCATACAGTTCCAGCAGAGCTCCCTGCTCTGGCATTCTGTGCCTTCAGCCAACAAAGGCAAGTCTCCTATCCGCCTCCTTAACTGATGACCACCTGACCTGTCCCCCTACCTTCAGGGATCCGTCCACATGCTCTCCGAGTTCCCTCGGCTCCTTTGTTCTTCATGCTCTACCGTGGATTGTTTGTCCCTTGGTCTTGTTTAGACTCTCCGCCAGCATCATCTCACTTCCGCGGATTGAACATGTGCCCTCTAGCTTTATATATCTTGCTGTCTGGAAACATGTCCTATTATGTACCAATGATCGTCATAATTTGTGCACATCAAACAGGTCCCCACCACTCAGCCTCCTCCACTCCAAGGAAAACAAGACAGCCAGGCCAATCTCACCTTATAAAAGAAACGGTACATGGTCTTCGACATCTCCACAGAACCAGAGAACACTACAACACAGAAAACAGTCCATTCGGCTCTTCTAGTCTGTGCCGAAACGTTGTTACGCTAGTCCCATTTACCTGTACCCAGTCCATAACCCTCCAGACCTCTCCCGTCCATCTATCTATCCAATTTATTCTTAAAATTTAAGAGTGAGCCCGCATTTGCTACATCAGATTGCAGCACGTTCCATACTCCAACCACTCTGTGAGTGAAGAGGTTCCCCTAATATTCCCCCTAAACATTTCCCCTTTCACCCTAAAGCCATGTCTTCTCGTACTTATCTCCTAATCTGGGTGGAAAGAGCCTGTTTGCATTAACTCCGTCTATACCCCTCATAATTTTGTAAACCTCTATCAATCCTCTCCTTATTCTTCCATACTCCAAGGAACAAAGTCCTAACCTGTTCAATCTTGCCCTGTAACTCAACTCCTGAAGACCCGACAACATTCTACTAAATCTCCTCTGCACTCTTTCAAGCTCACTGATATTTTTACTATGGTTAGGTGACCAGAACTGCACACAATACTCCAAATTTGGCCTCACCAATGTCTGATACAACCTCACCATAACATCCCAATTCCTGTACTCAGTACTCTGATTTATGAATACCAGGATGCCAAAAGCCTTTTTTACAACCCTGTCTATCTGTGACGCTACTTTTAGAGATTTATGTATCTGAACTCCCAGATTCCTCCGCACTCCTTAGTGCCCTACCATTTACTGTGTATGTCTTACCTTGATTTGTCTTTCCAAAATGCAACACCTCACACTTGTCTGCATTAAATTCCATCTGCCATTTTCTGGCCCATTTCTCCAGTTGGTTCAGATCCCTCTGCAAGCTTTGAAAGCCTTCCTCGCTGTGCACTACGCCTCCACTCTTAGTGTGTTCAGTAAACTTGCTGATCTAATTTACCACATTATCATCTAGATCATTGATATAGACAACAAACAACAATGGACCCAGCACACACACTAGGCACAGGCCTCCAGTCTGAGATACAATCTTCCACTACCACTCTCTGTCTTCTCCCACACAGCCAACTTCTAAACCATTTTACAACCTTTCCATGGATACCTAGTGTCTGATCCTTCTCAACTAACCTCCCATGTGGGACCTTGTCAAATGCCTTACTGAAGGCCATGTATACAACATCCACAGCCTTTCCTTCATCTACGTTCTTGGTAACCACCTAGAAAAAATCTACAAGATACGTTAAATACGATCCACCACGCACAAAGCCATGCTCACTATCATTATTCAGCCCTTGGCTGTCCAAACATTTGTGTATCCGATCTCTAAGAACAACTTCCAATAATTTACCTACTACTAATGTCGGGCTCAGTGGCCTGTAATTACCTGGTTTATTTTTAGATCCTTTTTTAAACAACGGAAAAACATGAGATATCCTCCAGTCCTCCGGCACCGCACCCGGGGCGAAGGACATTTTAAATATATATGCCAGGGCTCCTGCAATTTCTACACTGGTCTCTCTCAAGGTCCGAGGAAATATCTTGTCAGGCCCAGGGGATTTATCTACCTTTATTCGCTGTAAGGCAGAAAGCAACGCTTCCTCTTTAATCTCTATATGTTCCAATGTACTACTGCTTGTTTCTCTTCCTTTCATATCCGCTATCCCAGTTTCCAGAATAAATACTGATGCAAAACAAAACTGTTTAAGATATCCTCCATCTCCTGAGGCTCCACACATAGACTACCACTCTGATCTTCTAGGGGACCAATTTTGTTCCTTACTATCCTTTTACTCTTAAGATACTTGTAGAAAGCCTTCGGGTTTACCTTCACATTAGCTGCCAAAGCAGCCTCATGTCTTCTTTATGCCTTCCTGGTTTCCGTTTTTAATACTTTCTTACATTTTCTATACTCTTCAAGTACCACATTTGTTCCTAGTAGCCTATGCCTGCTATACACCTCTCTCTTTTACTTAAACAGAACATCAATATTTCTTGAAAACCAAGGTTACCTATTATTATTAACTTTGCCTTTAATCCTGGCAGGAACCTGCAAACGCTGCACTCTCAAAATTTCGCCTTTGAAGGCCTTCCACTTACTGAACACATCATTGCCAGAAAACAACTTATCCCAATCCACTCTTCATAGATCCTTCCTCATTTCCACAAAATTTGCCTTTCTCCAATTTTTCTTGGTGAATCTTCTCTGCACATATCCCGATATAACCAAGTCCTCCCATAATGTGGGGACCAGAGCTTTTTTAAACCTCAGTCCCTCCCACCACCTGACTCTCGGGGAAGAAAACCCGCCCTCCTCTCCCGCTCTGGACTCCATGTGACTCTAGTCCACAACAATCTGGTCGCGTGCCGTCTGCAGCGGCCCAGAAAGCACGTCGGATGAATAAGAAAGGAGAAGGGGAGTGAAACCGGCCGGGCCACCCTGCAGAGTGTCCCTATCGCAATCACTGCCTGGGCGCCGGGTCAGGATCCTGGAGCTCCGTCACTGAGAGCCCAATATGAGCACCCGCGGCCCGACCCCACCTTCTCCAGGACAGAGGGGAATGGCAATAACTGCTAACCCTGCAGTTTATGCCCATAAATCAGAGACTGAGAGCAAGATGGGAGGTCTGGGTCTATGGCGGCAGGGTGAGGAAACCCCGTCCCTATTTCTCCTCCCCCACCGCACCCCCCCCCCCCCCCACAGATACTGCCTGATATGTTGAATATTTCCAACAGTTTCTATGTTCAGGATCAGTCCTGTTTCTCCACTTCCGGGATAGGTGCTGTTCCCGTTCGTCCCGGACCACATTGGACACATTGAATGGGGACATTCCTTCTGCCTGCCCGCAGAAATGGCCAAGTGTTTAGCGCGTCGGACATAATATTCTTTCGGGTATTCCCAAGCAGGTTCGAATCCTGCAGACAGAAGCAGCAGGTCTGCCCGGAGTAAACAGTGTGTGTGGGATTTTGTGGAGACTGCTGGTCTGTGCTCCCAGGGGAAGAAAACTATGGGATAAATGAAACGGTGTTGACTCCGGTTCAATGCTTCCGTTCTGAAATTTGAACTTTGGCTTGGAAATGTTGTCGGTGCAGAGGTCTTCGTTACTCCTGAAAGTCGACCGATGATCTGCCGCCCACATGAACGTTCTGGGCCGAGCAGGTTACTTGCCGAGCTGTAAATTGCCATTATTGGCTCCAGCCCCGAATCTCGGGCCCAGAAAGACTGAGGTCATCTGTCAGTCACTGAATTCCAGACGGTTTCGGCCCAGGCTGCTCAACCACTCCTCACAGAACAGAACCGGCGAACCTTTGCCGTTGAAAAGGTATACTTCGGCTGTTAACCGATAGGTTGTTGGTTCGAGCTCAACCAGGCACTCTGGCGATCCGACAGCATTTGAGGTGCGTGTTGTTGTCCACTAGGGACTCATTAGGCTGTCAATGATGGGGTTCCAGGATTATGACCCCCAACCACGGCTTTGAGTCAATTGGTGATGAGAAAGGAAGAGGTTGAGAGTGAGTTTTACATCTCCTGTGTCTGCATGGGACAAGCGCCGTGGGAAGGGCAGGAGTTGGCGGGGATGAAGCAGCGGGCCAGGGAGTTGCAAAGGGAACGCTCTTTCGAATGCAGAACGATGAGTGGAGGGCAAGATGCTAGAGCTATGTTCGGTGCACCAGACATGGCGAAGAATGAGCCGTTGAATACGGAGACTGGCAGAGTGGAATGGAAGGAGCAGGAGAGCTCGATCCTTGCTTTAGCCAGATGAAGAGATGGTGGAAAAAGAGGTGCGGGAAATACATGAGATGTGGTCGAGGACTGTGCTCAATCTGATGGCAGAGAAGCCACAACTAAGAAGGAATATGAAATCTTATAGGAACGTGTGGAAAGTATCGTCATCGGGGCAAGAATGACAGAGAGAAAGGGACGGGGAGAACACAAGGAGGCAGGATGTGAGGAAATACCGTCGTCAATGTGGTGGGAATATGTGGGCTTGTAATGTACATTTATGCTGACCTATTCCCTGACATCGAGACGGCGAGATCCGGACAGTGAATGAAATACTCAGAGAGAGACCTCGGGGAATGTGAGCGCGATGGAATTTGCAGCGAGAGTGCAGGATGCAGCATCAATACCAATCAATGCACCTGAAAATAGAGTTCTGTGAGGTGCCGGATAGGGGTGCAGCAAGGGCTGTCTCGGGAGAAGACAGATATATCCTGGGCACACGGGAACGAATCCCGAAAGTACTTCTTTGATTGGCAGAAAGTAAGTGCAGTTGTTCAATGTGAGGCGGTGTTCGGCCAGGGAACTATGAGTACTAGCAAAAGGAAACTAGTTGGGCCTCTGTTTGAAAACATCACGCCATTCTCGTGTGCGATAGAGGTGTAGAGGAATTCTATCTCCATGATAAACAAGAGCTGGTAAGGACTGGGAATTGGAAACTGTCCAAGTGACGGAGGGCATTGGATGTGTCGAGAGACTGGGCACAGGAGAAGTGATGGAGTGAAGGATGGAAGGATTAATTTAACATGAACAAGACCAGGCTACTGGGACAATACTGTTGTTAACCACCAGGTCGGATCGGTGGTAAAGAAAGCGAATGCTATGTTGGCATTCATTTCGAGAGGTATAGTGTATAAAAGTAAGGAAGTGTTGATGAGGCTCTACGGGACACTAGTGAGGCCTCATTTGGAATATTGTGTGCCGTTTTGGGCCCCACATCTTAGGAAGGATGTGCTGACGTTAGAGAGGGTTCAGAGGAGATTTACGAGGATGATTCCAGGACTGAAAGGGCTTACGTATGAGGAGCGTTTGTCGGCTCTTGGACTGTACTCACTGGAGTACAGAAGAATGAGAGGGGACCTCACAGTGACATTTAAAATATTGAGAGGAAAGGACAGAGTAAATGTGGCTAGGCTGTTTGCCTTGGTGGGTGAGTCCAGGACCAGAGGGCACAATCTTAGTATTAGAGGGTACAGTTTCAAAACAGAGATGAGGAAACATTTCTTTAGCCAGAGGGTGGTGAAATTGTGGAACTCCTTGCCACGTACAGCAGTGGAGGCCAAATCAGTGGGGCCGTTCAAGGAGGAGATAGATAGATATCTAAATAGTTAGGATATCAAGGGATATGAGGATAAGGCCGGAAATTGGGAGTAGAATAGGTATTTTTTCTTCCCCCATTCCCCATTTCTCATTTCTATTTCCCTTTCCTTGGAGCATACTCGATGGGCCGAATGGCCTGCTTCTGCTCCCTTGCCTTGTGATCTTGTGATCTTTTGGACATGGGAGAGGAGGAAGAAACAGGCTGTACGTGGCTTGGACACCAGACAGGTGGAAATTGTGGAGGGAAGATTTTCCCAGGAAATTAGGTCCGGGACTGTCCAGGAGACAATGGACTAAAGTTCGTCGGTTTGGTGACGGACCCAGGGGTGGATGAGTATGTGCCTGAGAGTGATGTTTGGCCTCTGTGTGAAAGAGGTCAGTTGGCCAAATCACAACAGCGCCACCCATTGGTTTGATGGCGATATTGGCTTTTCTCCCCAGTGAGCAGGGGTCCTGCACTTTGGGAAGGGATTTGATGAAAATGAGCAACGGATCTGGAAAGGCAAGAATAGAAATGGGCCTTATAAAGGCGAAAGTACAGTGGAAATTCACTGCAAAGTTAAAGCCTTGGTCGACAGTCCCGTTTTGTATTTATCCTTGTTTAATGGGTGACTGGGTGATTTGCAAAATCCTTGAAGGGGAATCATACAGGGGACTGATGTCGTGCAGTCTGGGTCAGGACGGCCGAATGTCTCTCTCCAAGAGTAGTGGTGAACCAGGTACATGTTTTAAAGACACTCCGGTAGTTATGACAGTCTATGTGCTACCTCATCCACTGCCACATTTCCACATTGTTAGCTGAATTTAAATTCCACAGGTGTGTTGTGGAGGTGACACACAACTGGCCTTCCAGTTCTCCCAGTTCAGAGTTCATTTGCGCTGTTGTAAGGTGGACACCTTCACCTTGCCCACGTGATGGAACCTCGGTTTGTGCCTCGTAACAGATGAAGGATCGCCCACCAAGAACGTTGATCCTGTTTCTATCTCCACAGAATCTGCCTGATCTGCTGAAAATCTCAGGCATTTTCAGATTTCCAACATCTGCATTTTTTTCTGAATCCCACATTCCGTTAGTCCAGACCCTGTGTAACAAATTTCTTGTAAGTTGAGTTCTAAACAATAATTTGAAAATCTACATTCAGTGACCCACTCCTCCTATGACTGGGCTTCACCCGTCAAACGAGCTCCAATGTACCTCTTCAGACAAATCCGGGGAAGGCAGCCTCTACAGAGGGGAAACAAGATGACCTTAATGTTTATACAGAACAGTGAACGGGGCAGAACATTCCGGGACATATTCTGGAAGGGACATACGATTGAAATCGAGAGAGCTTCCCCTTTTAATATGTCTGACGAGTTCTTGGCTGATTTTTATTTTACTTTTTAATGGCACCCAGTCGGGAAGATTTGGGCTGTCTGGGATGGTGATGAATTCGGCCTTGTTTCCTCAAGTGTATGATCGGCAGTCTCGGCGTGATCAGCTATTCCCGTAATCAAGGGAGCAGAGCTGCAGAAACGCTCTTTTCACTAGAGGTTCACCTCAAAGATCAGCCTCCTGTCCCTATAAACGCCCTACCATGAGGAATCGTTGTTGCCACATCTCAGGAAGGAGTTGACCACCAATGTCAAACACCCTTCCGCCAGAACAGACGCAGTGAAATGTGAATTCAGCGCTGATGATTGGTCCTGGGGTGACTCTGTCATTGTTCTTATTCATGAGGCTCCGGTGGGCAGGATATTGTCTGATCCTGCCACCATCCATCCCCTTCCCCACCATCAGCCCACCCACGTTGCACCGAGCGACAAGGAAACAGACACAGGGCGGAAGAGATTTTATTCATTTATTTCCAGTCTCTGTGAACAACATGCTTGATATACGATTCATAGTCGGAAGGATGTCACAGCGCGCTGTTCTCCGATAAACTACACGTCCAGGATTGCCACATTTTACATCATCATGGTGATGTCGTTTAGAGTGTATTCATGTGAAGAGTTGGTAACATTTGGCGAGGGCTGGGATGTATAACTGGTACCCCTGGATAACCCACCGCAAACGCAGCTGCAGCTGAACATCTGCTCGGGGATCGGGTATATTTATAACGGAGCCGGGTCTGCAGCTGTTTCTATGATTTGATTAATTTCACAATAAGATTCACTGGGTATTTCACCGCGTTCTTCAGTTCCTCTCGCAACTTCTTCCGTGTCAGGTCATAAATCCCCGTGTTGGTGCAGGTGCTGAGAAGCTGGAGCATGGCTACTACAAAGGAGAAATCACTGTCTTTGCTGTACTGAGCTCCTGGAACACGCTGATACACAACAAGCACAACTGAAGTACTCCACAACAGTAGGAAACTGCCCGATATGCTGAAGAGTAAAACGATGGATTTCCTTCGGTTCTCCATCTCCGGGTCCTTGTCATTCTCTCCATTGCTCCGGGCTCGGAGCTCCCTGCGGATTCTACCAGATAGTAAAATGTACTTGGCGGTCAGTGAATTCACCAGTAATAACAAAAATAATGGGAGACAAGGGGTGATGGTAATCATAAGCAAATCAAATGATGCCCATGACGGTGAATTTAAGACTGTCCATTTCCAGATACACCCACGGGGTACGTTATCGATGATATGTGCTGGGTCAAACGTAAAATACCAAGGGATGCTTATTAAACAGCTCAGCACGGTCACCGTCCCGATAACAACAATCGGCGTTCTCTCGGTGCAATATTTTGCTCTCAGCGTCTGGCAACAGGTGGCCACAAATCGATCAAAGTTGAAACACACGGTAAACCAGACAGAGCTCACAGTGGCTGCACACGCCAGGACAAAGTTAAGGGAGCACACGGAGGTGACGGTCAGGAATGAACGTGGGAGATACATTTCACCGATGGTCCTTGCTATGACGTCAGTGATGACGACCAGGAGATCGGCCGCTGCCAATCCCACCAGGTAGCGGGTGATACATTTGGAGAGACCGCACTTCCCTCGGGACAGGATCACAATCGCCACCACGTTCACTGGAAGAGAGAGAAAATCAGAAATAATGTTTCCCTGAGATCAGCAGCAATAACTGCTGAAATAATTACCGGCTGATGATGAGAATGGAGTTTTCGGAATAAAGCTGGGAATACAATAATTCTTCCTGGGAAGCTGAGGTAAAACATACCGTCATTCCGCACAACACCAGGAACCCGGGTTCAATCCCCTCCTCCGAGGCTGACTGGGTGGAGTTTCCATCTTCTCCACATGACCGAGTTGCTTTCCCGCCGGGCTCCTGTTTCTTCCAGCATCACAAAGACGTTTCCGTGTATTCACAGGCTGCTGTAAATTCCCCCATAGTGCAGGGTGATGGCAAGAGGACCACCACGGACGGGTGGGTATGTGAGGGGAAATAAGCTGCTACACTGCAGTAAACCAGAAGGGGCCGTAAGAAATGTCAAAAATAAAATGTCGTTATTAGAGAACAGACACGGATAGGGACAAAGAACTAAAAGCTCCAACCAGCAAAACAAGTTTGTGGCGGGCAGGGACCGTAACTGAAGCAATAACTGTGCCGACCACTGGTTCCCAGTGCAGTTTGTTACGGACTCAGTGAAAGTCCCTTTAAGATAGAGAGTGTGTGTGTATGTGTGTGTGGGGCGTGCTTACGTCAATAGAAGATAAAGGACGTAATGACGTTGTTGAAGAAGTAAGAAGAAGAAGAAGGAGAGAGAGAGAGAAGGGAGAGAGACACCAGCCTGCTTGTTTTCTCTATCGATGGATGAGAAACAATAACTGTGTTTGCCACTGAAATCCATGTATGGAAGTTGGAAGTAATCCGGTGGAGTTCACTTTGTTGCTGACCTGTAGAAGGAAACAGGTATTTGTATGTGGACGACCACGGTTCGGATGCTTTTCGGGGTGAGGAAGTCACTACCGAGTAAACACTGAAGTGTCGTTTGGGTTCCATCATGGAACATTTGGATTTCGTATGTACTCTCTCTATGTTTTTCTACATCTACATCTTATCTTCAGACAACGGTGGTTGTTGAAGAAGCCCTTGCTCATGTTTCACCTTATGGCTTGCGGAACTGAACTTTAAGAACCATTCCGGAACTGGGAGTTTTGGACTTTGTCACACACACACACGAAGAGTTTAGTTTTGGGGTTAACGTTCGAGGTTTAACATTTTTGAATTCTAACATACTAACATATTTACTTTTATTTTACGTATTATCATAAGTAGTGATTAATAAAATAGTTTTTAACACTGAATCATGCACAGTGTGTTTCTTTTGTTGCTGGTTTGTGACAAGTTCCATTTGAAATCCCTTCAACGGTTTGTCTAACTTCACAAGACTTTTCACAGGACCTTCCCACATCCCGGACCCAACTGCGACATCAAACTGCGCAGTTACAAATGGGAGTTTCTTCCGGTCCAGCCCAACTGCACTTTCAGGAATTCCTCAAAACCTTCACCCCACTGATCAGCTGCTCTTGCGACCAGCGCTGGATCAGGACCTTGAACCCGGTGCTGTTGCCCGTGCTCGGGGGTTGAGCGTCAACGTACCTGACGCTTATTACGTCTGGGGCTGGGGGGTAGATGGAGGAAAGAACATAACATGTCTCATGCTGCGCTTCATGACAATATAAAACTGTCAGATATACTGAAGAGTAATAAGACAGATGTCCTATTGCCCCACGTTTCGGGGGATATGACTATATTCTCAAAAGAAGGAACCAGAGTCTGCTGCGGACTCACACGACAGGAACAACCATGATGAAGCTTCAATTGCTGAGAGTGCTGGGGCTGTAAAACGCTGTGGATAGACTGAGGATTGACAGGGCACAACGCAATCACAGGGAAGGCTGTGAGAAGGGAACCCACAAAGGGCAGTGTGCTGGATCAGCGTGCAGTGGGGACCGGGCAGGGTGAAGGTGCAGTGGAGAGCGGGCAGTGTGAAAATGCTCTGTGCACTGGTCTCTGTGCATGTGCATGTGCAGTGCGACCACTCAGTGTAAATCTACAATGGCCTGGATTGTTGGAAGGTATAAACATGTCTGCATTGGGCACTGAGTGGGTGAAATTTCAACGCTGGTTGGCGTGGTAATCTTCCATTGAGACGTGGACATAAACATCACAGTAACATGCAGCATAGATACCGTTCCATCGATGCACAGCGTCCGCGCTGACCATCAAACTCTTATGCACTTGAATCCTGCAACAATATCACTTCTTATTCAGCCCCACATTGTCACCAACTGCCTCTAGATTCAGATCGTACGTGGCAATTTGTTGTGGCTTTGGAATGTGTGTTGAAACCAGAGCATCCAGAGGAAGCCCAGACGGTCACAGGGAGGACCTCTAAAATGCACACGTAGAGCACCACAGGGCGGGATTGTACCCAGGTCGTTGGATCTGTGGAATGGCATCTTTTTTGGCTGTGACGCTGAACAGAATGCTGAAGTTGTTGTGGGTAAAGAACAGGATAAATGAACAGTGACACTGGTGAGGATAAATGTTCAGTGGGAGTGTGGTTGCCAGATGTCCGGTGTGGATAATTCAGGGTACTTATCATGAGGGGAATGGGCAGAGTGCCCATTTGGGAGAGGAGTTGGTAAATATGTAGTGAGTATGGTGTGAAGCAAGATGTCCGTTGTGGATAGGATTAGCTTAAAATCTATTGAGGAATGGGCAGTGTAAATGTGCCGTAGAGATTCAGTGGATGTGTCCGGCTGAGACATGGGTTAGCAAATATGGAGTGAGGTTTGCTGGGAGAATAAATGTCTGGTGGGAACTCGACAGGAGGGAATATGATTCTTAGATGTCCAGTGGAGAATTGGGAAAGGACAAAAGTCTGCTCCGGAATGGGCCGGGTAACTTCCGGGAGGGATGAGGATTGGAAAATGCCTTGTGAGGACCGTGGGGAAGGTAAACTTCCATCAGGCGTTGGACAGTCCAAACGTTCGAAGTTGGTGGGGTGGGGGGGGGGGGAGGTGGGGACATCGAAAAGCTGGATTAGAGGTGGACAGAGTGAATCCCCAGTGGAGAGTAGGCAGGTGTACCACATAATGGGGACTGCATAGACTGGGGAGCGAGCGAGGAACTGGGCAACGGGAAGAAGCTGTTGCGATGGGAAAAAGAGCAGGTTTAGTGCACTGTAGACATGGCTGTTGTGTAGTGGGGGCTGGACAGGGTGAATGTGCAGTGTGAACCGGGCAGGGTGAAGGTGCAGTGGGGACTGGACAGGGTGAAGGTGCAGTGTGGACCGCGCAGGGTGAAGGTGCAGTGGGGACTGGACAGGGTGAAGGTGCAGTGTGGACCGCGCAGGGTGAAGGTGCAGTGGGGACTGGACAGGGTGAAGGTGCAGTGTGGACCGGGCAGGGTGAAGGTGAAGTGGGGAACGGTCAGGATGAAGGTGTAGTGGGGGTCAGGCAGGGTGAAAATGCTGTGTATCCTGGCCTCTGTGCATGTGCAGTACGACGACTCAGTGTGAACTTACCATGGTCTGGACTGTTGGAAGATATAGACATGGTTGTGCATGGTAAGGATGCTTTGGGCACTGATTGGGTGGAATGTCAATATTGTGTGTCGTGGTAATCTTCCATTGAGACTTGGGTAAACAAAATCACAGACATGCAGGAGAGAAAGTGGTCCATCGATGCACAAAGTCCTCGCTGATCATTGAACACTCATGTGCTTAATTCCTGCAACAATGTCACTTCTTATTCAGCCCCACATTATCACCAACTGTATCCAGGTTGAGAGGCTCACCTCTGCCCTGGTGGAAATTTGTTGTGGCTTTGGAATGTGTGTTGAAACCAGAGCATCCTGAGGAAGTCAACATGGTCACAGAGAGAACCTTTGAAATGTATAAGACAGCAACACAGGGCGGTATTGAATCCAGGTCGTTGGAGCTGTGAAGCAGCAGCTCTACTGGCTGTATTACAGTACAGAATGCTCGGTGCAAGGGGAAGCGGGCAGGGTGAGGGTGCATTGTGGACTGGGCAGGGTGAAGGTGCAGAGGGGACCGGACAGGGTGAAAATGAAGTGGGACGATGCAGGATGTTTATGCAGGTGACTCTGAAGCTGAATTTGAATGACATTTCCTTCCTTCCTCTCTTATCTTGCTGCAAATCTTTCCCCTGATTTTGCACCCACTGCCAGAGGAAATGCTGCATTAATTCGGTATCTCGGCCAACATTATCATCTGCCACTTCATGACGACTCCCCTCAACTTTTGTTCCACCGACAACATATCCACTTTCTCCAAGAATTTCTCATCCCTCCAACTTTCCCCCGGAAGGACAGGTGTGTAAATATTCACTACTGTTCCTCCAGTCAAATTACATCATTGCTGTAATTTGGGGACGATATCTCGCCACCATGCTGAAACTGTGACTAAACTGGAGAGGCAACCATTTCACACATAATATCGTGGCTCTGGTATCACAGAGAAAAGCCCCGTATGCACTCCAGATGCCTGACTGACATTCCACACCATCTTTGAAGATATGTGCACGCACAATCCATTTGACAGAATGATTTACCTTCAAACAGAATAACATCATGGATTTATAGACCAGAGTTTTCGTCCAACTTCACATCAGTTCACCCCAGATTCGACAATTCATTTTCACACATTGTGTAACTTACAGCAGCGAATTAAACGACTAACTCACACATCTTTGGGTGAGAGTAGAAACCAGTGCATTCGGAGGGAGACACGCTGACAGGGAGAATGTGCAGACTCAACACAAAAAGCACCCAAGGTCAACATCAATCCCTGGTCACTTGAACTGTGAGACAGCATCTGCAGCAGCCGAGCCACTGCGCCGCCCATGGAGAAGAGGAATTCAGAATCTGACACCGAGCTCAGTAATGAGCTTTCAGACAGTGAAGGATTCAGACCAACAGCAAAACTCAACAGATCTCACACCAGCTGCAACACTGTACATTCACAGTAAAGCAAATACGGTGAGGAGTGTAGAGATTGCCAGTGTACTAAGTCTGGAGATGTGAGGTATGCATTGGAGTCAACATTGATTCTCAGGTAAAATGAGTGACTGTGGGAAGTTTACCTCTGACCCTACATTCCTGTGTGTGAGACACAACTTACACGGCACCAACCCATCCAGTTCCCTTTCCAGCAGCTTATTCCTATGTGTCCTCTGACACCAGACAACGTTGCCCAGTACCGTCACCCCATGTCCCTGTGCCTGCAGCTCACAGACCCATTCCCAACTGGAACAGGTGCTGCCTTTCTCCATGAAGTTTCTCACCACACACCACTGTGGCAGAACCGACACCCACAAGGGGTCAGCTCTTCAACAACCTTCTTCAGTCAGCTGGTGCGAGGGCTCTGGAACCACAGGGGTTACCCTCACAGAGCGACAAGGGTTGGGGAACAGAACGGGACTTGCGCCTCGCCCGTCACCCAATTCCATGCCTCAGGTCTGATCTCAGATTTGGACACAGCCTGGAACAGGATTGAAATGTACTCAGTTCCGGCAATAACACCGCCCCGTCTCTCTGGACCACAGTCTGAAATGTACTTCAACCAGGAACAACCGAGCACAAACATCACCACAAGGTACAACTAGAACGGGAAAAGCTGCTCCATTTCTGGAGACGGAGCATCACAGCCACGGACCAGTAGGAAAATTTAAAAAAACTGTAGATCCGGAAAATCCAAATAAAAACCGGAAACCGTGCATAAATGGAAATGCTGGAATATACTGGGCAGAAGCCAGCAGATCGGACTGTACAATGTTATCCCAGACTTTGATGTAGCAAGTTCCCAGGTGTATCGTAGACACATACCACTTCACACAAATTGTTAACTCCCAGACCGGGACAACTGATGCCACCCTCTTTCCCATGGGCATTGGAATGCCGTACACAATCATAGAAACAGACAGGGGCCTGAAGGCTGTTAAACGTATCCAGCGAAGATCCCCTGACATTGAGAGGCCAGATGAAGCTTCGGTCAAGCTACCTCACCTGGGCCTGACAAAGAATGACTTTGAATTCAATGATGAATTCTACTTACAAATTAAAGGGACAAAAGTGGGGAAGATGATTGTCCCAGCTTATGCCAACAGATCTATGGCAGTCTTGAAAGAGACAGTCTTCCAGAAGTACCCTAGGGGACCAATATGTTATTGCAGTCACCTTGATGACATTTGGGCAGTGTGGACACATTCGAAAATGCATTTCGAGGACGGAATTCAAATCTTTGACAATCATCACCCAAAGTCAAAGCCATAGCAATCAATGAGATAATTGACATCCTGGGCACCACAATTTTTAAATTGCATTAGAAAACGAGGGCCATAAATTCGCTATCAATGTCTTTTGGAAACAACAGACACCCTCATTCCCCCTTGCCCACTACATCCCACCATCTAAAACACACATTCAGAGGCAGAATAAAATCACAATGGACTCACTTTCATCACATTTGCATCAAGTGGGAGGACCTCCAGCAATCAACTTCACCACATCATTCGAACTTCACAACATCACCGTGGACTTCACAACATGAGCAACACATCACGCAAAGGAGCTCAACACTCCGTTCAACGGCAACATCATCTCACCCAGTTCCAGACATCCCCTGTGTCCCACCCATTGCCCTGCCCACTTCCTCTGCCACCCACACTAACTCGCTTTCTCCCTTTCTCAGTCCTAATCAAATGACTTTGACCTGAATCCTTCACTGTTCCTCATTGCACAGGTGGCGCCTGACCTGCTGAGCTTTGGCAACAGGTCAGGGTTTTATTGCACACCAGCGAGGACGTATTCCAAGCTGTGAAATAGTCTGCGCCGCCTGTGAATAAAGGAAGTGGATAGAAGTGAAACTCGAGCGTGTCTCGGGCTGCCGAGCGACAGCACCGGTCTCACACCCGGGCGGGAGCATTAACTGCTGATTGACAGTCCCTGAAAGAGAAAGGAAGTCATTGACAGCAGGTTAGTGTCCATCGGTGCTGGAACAGCCGGGAGACCCAAGGACACCCATCCTGGGTTATTTCACGGTGTATTTCACTGACTTGTACCATCAGTTTGTTTCTCTTCTCTGCCCACACACCCATAATGTACACTGTAAACTCACACCGTCACTGCTGACCTGACACTGGCGGCTGGTTTACACATCACACTGCAACACCTTCAGCACTCAAAGTATAACGCGACAACTCTGTCTAAGATCACAGTTTGAATGAAGACACCGGGTTAAATTTAAAACAACTGTAGGATTGAGCAGGTCTCACTCACAGAAATACACAGCAGTGCAACAGGCCAATAATCCGGCACACATCCATCACCAGCACCTACAGAGTTAACAGCGATTAACAGTGTGAGCACCCATGTGTAACTACGCACCGGGAACACCGAGAGCTGCCAAAACTGGATAGAAAATGGCCAAGACTTGTCCAAGTATCCGGGCTCCCATATTTACGGAGCAGTGGGGATTCCTCTGTTGATGCAACATGTCAGGCCCGTTGCCAAACCAGTGTTGAGATGTTCACCGCGGCTCTTGTTATAGAGGATGGAACTCTGCAGCGGCACCAGTCTCCTGATCATTGACATTAGTTACACGCACTGAACAACCAGGTTACATCAGCTTAAAGTGACATGCCAAAGATCAGAATGTAATCTTTGGCAGAGAGCACAGGGTAAAGTGTACAGCGGCTGTGCCACCGTAGGGAAGGGATCACTGAGCATCCTGGGGCTTCACAATTTGGGGCCGATGCTGTTTACGACGGTGTCCTGCTCTGGCCACACCGGGCTCTGAGGTCTGTCGTGACTGAGACTGAATGAACCCATTCTAGTGCTGCACCTGTGAGAAATGTAACCAGGTGACGGAAGTTGGAACAAAGTTGAAGGTCAATTGAGGACAGGTGTTGGTAATCCCACATCACGTGATCGTCTTCTCACAGCGAGGGAAGGACGGCTGCCGCCCTGACCTGGCCTGGTCCCTGTGTGACTCCATCCCCACCAGTGTGGTTGCTCCTGCGTTGCCGTGTCAGGCTGCTATTTCTATTACCGATGCTATTACTGCTGCTATTCCCGATGCCCGAGGGGAGAAAAGGGTACCGATACACAGGGCTGTTGGGAATGTCGGACACAGGGGTGCCCGAGGGCAACGGGTGTGGGTGAAGATCCGGGGGAGGTTCGTGTGAGCGGTTCCTGGTCTCACCTGTGTGAAAGGTGTTTTCTCTGGTGGACTGAGCACCGGGTATCACAAGATCACAAGATCACAAGACAAGGGAGCAGAAGCAGGCCATTTGGCCCATCGAGTCTGCTCCAAGGGAAGGGAAATAGAAATGAGAAATGGGGAATGGGGGAAGAATAAGAAAAAGAAACTATTCTAATCCCAATTACCGGCCTTATCCCCATATCCCTTGATACCCTGACTATTTAGATATCTATCTATCTCCTCCTTGAACACCCCCACTGATCTGGCCTCCACTGCTGTACGTGGCAAGGAGTTCCACAAATTCACCACCCTCTGGCTAGAGGAATTGTTCCTCATCTCTCTTTTGAAACTGTACCCTCTAATTCTAAGATTGTGCCCTCTGGTCCTGGACTCACCCACCAAGGAAAACAGCCTAGCCACATTTACTCTGTCCTTTCCTATCAATATTTTAAATGTCGCTATGAGGTCCCCTCTCATTCTTCTGTACTCCGGTGAGTACAGTCCAAGAGCCGACAAACACTCCTCATACGTAAGCCCTTTCATTCCTGGAATCATCCTCGTAAATCTCCTCTGAACCCTCTCCAACGTCAACACATCCTTCCTAAGATGTGGGGCCCAAAACGGCGCACAATATTCCAAATGAGGCCTCACTAGTGTCCCGTAGAGCCTCATCAACACTTCCTTACTTTTATACACTATACCTCTCGAAATGAATGCCAACATAGCATTTGCTTTCTTTACCACTGATCCGACCTGGTGGTTAACCTTTAAGGTATCCTGCACGAGTACCCCCAAGTCCCTTTGTACCTCCGTGCTTTGGATTTTCTCTCCTCCTAGATAATAATCTGCCCGCTTATTTCTGCTTCCAAAGTGTACAACTGCACATTTCCCTACATTGAATCTCATCTGCCATTTCCTTGCCCATTCTCCTAAACTGTCTAGGTCCCTCTGCAACCTTCTTATCTCTTCAATACTCCCTACTCCTCCCCCTATCTTGGTGTCATCCGCAAACCTAGCCACGAAACTATTCATTCCATCATCCAAATCGTTAATGTACAAGGTAAAAAAGAACGGTCCTAACATCGACCCCTGCGACACACCACTAGTAACCGGTAACCAACCAGAACGACATCCTTTTATTTCCACTCTTTGCTTCCTGTCAACCAGCCAATGCTCCACACATTAAGTTATACTACCCGTAATTCCATGACCTCTCATCTTATTAATCAGTCTCTTGTGAGACACCTTATCAAAGGCCTTTTGAAAGTCTAAATACACAAGACCTACCGCCTCTCCCTTATCCACCTTACCTGTGATTTCTTCAAAAAACTCCAATAGGTTGTTCAGGCAGGATCTTCCCTTCACAAAACCATGTTGGCTAGGACCTATCCTGCTCTGCGCATCTAGGTATTCCGTAACCCCGTCTTTGAGGATAGATTCCAATAACTTTCCCACCACTGACGTCAGACTAATAGGTCTGTAATTTCCTTTATGCTGCCTTCCACCTTTCTTATACAACGGAACTACATTTGCGACACTCCAGTCCTCCGGAACCACGCCGGAATCTATCAATTTCTGGAAAATTATCGCCAATGCCTCCGCTATCTCTAAAGCCACCTCCTTCAGAACCCGGGGATGCACCTCATCCGGTCCGGGAGACTTATCAGTCTTTAGTCCATTTAGTTTTCCTAGCACCTTCTCCCTAGTAATCTTAACTGAACTCAGTTCCATTTCGTGAGACTCCTGACTATCCGGCACATTGCTGATGTCCTCCACGGTGAAGACCGATGCAAAATATTCATTTAATTCCTCTGCCATCTCTCTATCGTCCATTATAATAGCTCCTGCACCGTTATCAATTGGTCCTATATCAACCCGTGTCTCTCTTTTACACCTTATGTATTTAAAAAAACTCTTAGTATCCTTTCGAATGTTATCCGCCAACTTCCTTTCATAATTCATCTTTTATTTCCTAATGACCTTCTTAGTTTCTCTCTGCAGGTTTTTAAAAGCTTCCCAGTCTTCTGTTTTCCCACTAATTTTTGCTTCTTTATACTCCGCCCCTTTTGCTTTTATTTTAGCCTTCACCTCTCTCGTTATCCACATTTGTGCCTTTTTTCCATTAAAAACCTTCTTTTTTTCTTGGAATATATCGATCCTGCAATTTCCTTATTTCCTGCAGAAATTCCTTCCATTTCTCCTCTGCCGTCCCTCCAGCCAGCTTACTCTTCCAATCAATTAGGGCCAACTCCTCTCTCATACCATTGTAATTTCCTTTGTTCCACTGAAATATCGATACACCAGTTATCAGTTTCTCCTTCTCAAACTTGAAACTGAACTCAATCATATTGTGATCACTGGTTCCCAGTGGTTCCTTTACCTTTAGTTCCCTAATCACCTCCGGTTCATTACACAGCACCCAATCCAAAACAGCAGATCCCCTGGTGGGCTCTTCAACAAGTTGCTCTAGAAAAACGTCCCTTAGACATTCCACAAACTCCCTCCCCTGAGTACTACCGCCATTCTGGATTTCCCAGTCCACCTTCAGATTCTAGTTGTGGGAAAACAGGTCTGCTCACTGCTGTAAAGCCACCGTTCAATGTAGGGAAATTTGAAACACAACTTGATGTTTCTGTGCAATTGTAGGTGGGCCAATTTGCAGTGAGCTTCTGATAATTCACATAACGCAAAGAAATTGGGAAGTCCTGTTTAAAAATATTGCTTGAACTAATAACAGATGAGTAAGTTCGTGCTCTATCACAGTTGCTGTACCGACCAGGAGATGTGCCCATCCCCTCACATATCGGATGTACAAAACCCCCAGTATTATGCACTGGGGATCGAACATAGGGGAGAAACGGCAGCTGAAATAATTGTTGAGCTAAACGAGTTCAATTATGAAGAAATTAGGCATTACTTACAATTAGATTCGTTTTCGCGTAGTTAGGTTCGAGAGGATGCCCACTCCGCGGCCAGACCAAAAACACAAATGGGGTCCGAATCCCTGCAGAATATCCGTGGTCAGTCGCACAATTACACCGGTATTTATCTGGCTGTTCTATATGAGATTCTAGTCAGTGGTGACCCCCCAAGACATTGTTAGTTGGGGACTCGGTGTTGATAATGCCATTTAATAGCAAAGGGTAGTAATTAAACTCTTCCTTGGTGCAGATGGCCCGTACCTGGCAACTTGTGATGGAATGTCACATCACCCCCATGCCTGAATTTTTCACTGAGTACCTGCTGCATGAAGGCATGGACTGCATAATTTTTGGAGAATTGGTAATTGGAATTGAAAACATGACAATCATCAGCAAGCATACCCACCTCTGATATTACGATTGAAGGAAGGTCATTGATGCCGGAGCTGAAGTTGTTTGGACGAAGGAGACTACCCGGTGAAACACCTGCAGCGACATGCTGGACCTGTTGTGATTTGCTTCCGAAAAACCCAACCGCCTTCCTTTATGTAAAATGTGATTGTAACCACTTGAGTGTATTCCCTTTCGCCTCCATTAACTAGTTCTTCCAAGGCTTCTTGACGTTCACTCGGTCAAAACTGTCTTGATATCAAGGACAGTCGCTCTTATCACCATTAGAACGGCCTGAGCTCTTTGGTCAAATTTGACTGAGCCTATAACGAGGATAACAATAGTTTCACAATAAAAAAGTCTTCCACACTCAAGATTATCATACACAAATGGACATATAAATTCACAGGGAAACACTACTTGATATTAGCAAGCATATTTAACTTGGATCGAATATCAGTTCCGAGGCGAAAGCTTCTGTGTAACAGGACGTTTCTATGTAGAACTGGAAATTTATTGTGCAGTATGTTGTAGAATATGTTTTACATTCGTACAGTATATGTTCAACACAGAGAAGCTTCACACAACTGAAAACAAGTTTGGGGGGGGGGGGAGAAAATCAGTCACAAGACAGACATCGTCCCAAACCGGTAAGGAATTTTTCAGTTCAACAGATACAACCTTATACCAGAGGAATTACCTTCAGACGAAAGTCACAGCCTTGGTTTCTATGTTTCGGTGTCCATCTGTCTCATCTCTTGTGACAATCACTCTGCTTACATCTGGTTTCTGGGTTATTATCTCTGGTTCCGTACTGCATTGAACCAGTCCCCTCGGCTCATCGGGCCCGTACTTAGCGGTGCAAACATCTACACTTATCATATTTCACATCCTTTAAATCCATCAGATCTTCCCCACGATTCTTCTACACCCACCACATCCAAAGACCACCTTACCTCGTTAAAGGACGTATGTTTATATTCTCTGACATTTCTTCCTCTAGCACTTCTATACGTGCGGATATTTTTGGTAAAGAAACTTTGTTTCCTCTGGATATAATTTTCACGTCGGTTGGTGGTCTCTGGTATGTCCAATATGGGCTGTTCAATAACATTTAAGGCGAGGGTAACTTTGATTTAAAACGTTCCCTCCTGCACTCCCCACTACGATCGGTCTTTGTTGTTTTTCTTCCCGATATTCTGACTTCCCTTCCGTTCCCTTAGGATGTTGCTTGAAGCAAACACCAGTGCAGCTGATACTGTGATTGAATATATGAGATGGCGAGACCTCAATGTCTGTTCTCCATAAGAGGACCTGTGGTAACCCATTGACCTTACATCTCTCGATGTCCAATCTGTAAGTGAAGACGCCAATCAGTGACAAAGTGCGTGCATCACACGCATGAGTTCCTGCCTTCAACACACATCTTCATCCTTTTGGTTAAATCTTTAAACATGATTGCCCCTTTACAATGGAATAAAGGAACTCGGGCAGAGGGAGGCCATTCACCCCGCCGAGTTCATGCCATCTCCAAGCAATACAATCCAGGAATCCCATGTTATCCCCATTTACGCAAAGACCATGATGTCTCCCGAGTCTATTCCGCTTCTCTTTGGAAGCCCGAAATGATTCAGTTTCCTCCCACCAGTCCTGCAGCGATTTTCATATAAATCTTCTGAAAATAAGGAACCTTTTCCTTTCCTCCCCTCTAACGATTTGCAGAACATTTCACAGCTGTGCCTCCTGGTCATTGAACAATTCGCTGTGGGGAACCGAAACCTCTGTTTATTGAACTTGGACCAGACAGAATCTTGCATACATCTGTCATCAATCGTAAATTACTGCAGGAAAGCATGATAGGCGATTGGCGATGGGTCGGATGCTTTTTTCTGGCCGATTCTCTCTATGACACTAGAAGTCTAACGTAGTCATTGACAAGGGCAAATTTGCAATAAGATGATAGATCCTAAACATGTTTAACTTTTTGCTGGATTGAAACGTAACAAGAGAGGTTGTCTGGAAATGACAGTTCAAGATATCAGTCACTGTGCAATGGGAGTGATCCAAAGACATGATCCGATTAAGACACAAGATTAACCTGCTTGAGAACTCAGCATGTCGAGCAGCATCTATGGGGGAAAGGGATTGTCGACGTTTCGGATCGGGAGCCTGAATCAGGGTACGACAAGTTCGATTTCGCATTGTCGCAGGAAGGAATAAAATGTGTGATGGCAGACTTTTATAACCCCAGTGATGACAAGGTTTATAATTGGTAAGACAACACAATAAAGGAAAAGTTGAGTCAGGTATTTAAAGCATAATACAGAATGGAAACGTCAAACGCACTCCCAAGTGCCCGATTGGAATTAAAACAGAAATCAGGAGAGTAAAGTGCGTGGGAAAATCCGGACGTTAAATGAAAGAAAATCCACATGTTCATGAAAAGTTTTATACTTGTGGAAAAACACGATAGTGAAAGCAAAGTCGGGCATGTTAGGAACGAGGAAATTTGGCGTAGCTGTTGAGGTGGAGTGTGACGGAGGTGTTCCATGACGACAGACCGGCGTCTTCATTAAAGCGGCGATTCGGAAAACTAGTTGAAAACGACGTGTGATACATTTAGAAGGATAACTTTGGATATTGGTATTGGTATTGGTTTATTATTCTCACCTGTACAGAGGTACAGTGAAAAAACTTGTTTTGCATACCGATCGTACAGGTCAATTTATTACACAGTTCAGTTACATTGGGCTAGTACAGAGTGCATTGATGTACTGCAGGTAGAAACAATAACAGTACAGAGTAAAGTTCCGCAGCTGCAGAGTGTGCGGTGCAATAAGGCGCAAGGTCATAGCAAGTTAGATTATGAGGTCAAAGTCCATCTCATCGTGTTAGGGAACCGTTTAATAGTCTTATCACAGTGGGGTAGAAGCTGTCCTTAAGTCTGGTGGTTCGTTCCCTCAGGCTCCTGTACCTTCTACCCGATGGAAGAGGAGAGAAGAGAGAATGACCCGGGTGGGTGGGGTCTTTGATTATGCTGGCTGCTTACAAGGTTAGCTGTTCTGTTATCAGTTGAGTCACAACGTTTGGATGGAATGTATTCCAGGCTGTTTAAAGAAGCAAGTGTAGAAATTACAGGTGCAATTCATTTTACAATTACCTCTAATCTTACGACTGTGGCTAAAGGGTCGCGGACCTATTGACCCCGTCCTGTCGTTTAAAGAGAGAACATGTGTTAAACCTATTAATTACAGATCACGCCATTCAACGTCGGTGGTTGTAAAATTATTTGGATCTATTCCAAGTGACAATATAGCCATTAATAACAGTAAAACATTACAAATTCAGAGATTGATGCAAGTAGTCAGAATGCACTTTTCAGTTGAAGGTGGTCATTAACAAAAGGTGGCTTCTCTCAGGAAGTGGAAAGATCAGGTCGATGAGGAACATCCGTGTGATCTAATCTCCTGTGATTTTAGAAGGTCTTCAACCAGATTCTTAGAACTGTATACACAAATTCTTCTTCAGAAATTGGTGGTTACTTGAAATCAACTTCACTGATACGTAATTAATACAAAGGTTATCTTCATAGTTAAGTGAAAAATGTGCAAAGAATAAGCATTAAATAATAGAGCTGAGAAAGATTGGGCAGCGCTTTGAGACCAGTGTTTGCCCCAACTTCTTGTCTCAAGTACGAGATCACCGTTGGAAGAACAAAGATCAATAAGATTATTGCAGCCCACAAAACTTCAATAAGCAATGCCGTATGCTAATGACTGACATTAATTATCACACCACGGGGGCATTTTGATATCACAGCCCCCGCACCATATGTCTGCGCAGAACTGCAAAAGACAAACATTTCCGGGTGAGACAGGCTTCACCTTTCAAGATCTCTCCTGACATCAAATTTTCGGTTCTTAAGTTAAATTTCTCCAGTAACCACCAAAGGATGTACATTTATATCACAGAGATCAACAATTCAGTGGCCTCCAGTCGCATTGCCAACACCTAATTCTTTGCACAAGTTTCCCAGCAAACTAAACTGATGATGCAGCCTTTCGGTGAATGTAACAGATTCGCGATGGTCAGGATCATGCCTTCGTGATTCATTGTATTTACCGTGGGGAAGGACACGGAATCTGGTAAATTCAGGGAGAAAACCAGTGATATCCTGAAAAATATCGACGTTATGATTGAACAAGGATCTAATTTCAGGTTTTAACACAAAAGTTGGTGGAGTTCAGCAATGGGCTGACAGAGGTGGTAGAAGTAGTACAATTGCAACTTTTAAAATATATGTTTACAGGTACATGGACAGGTAGGTTGAGATGGATATGGCAAAAGGCAGGCAAATAGGATTAGCGTAAACAGGTACCTTGGTAGGTATGGACAAGTTGGGGAAGGGTCAGTGTCGGTCTGTCTAAGCCCATGAATCCATGACTCTCGGAATTAGTGGCATATCTTTCAAATCCACTTATTTTTCACAACTTTAATTTCATTGCTCCGCCACGTTGGAATAAGAGTTGCACGTTATCTACAGAGCAGCCCAGTTAATGTAACCAGGCTTTTCACTCCAGTCTTGAGCTCCCTCCTGAATTTCCTTTGTGTCAGGGTATAGATGCATGTGTTGGTGCACATACTGAGTATCTGCAACATATACCCAAACTGTTGCAGGATATATGTCGGGGTATTCAAGTATCTGTCTGTGTAAGAATAATTTTGCGCTTGCCAGGTCATAGAAGATACTACATAGGGCATCCAAAATAATATGAAATTTGCTGATATGGCAAACAACAAAATCATTGACTTTCTCCGGTTCTCCACCTCTTCATCCTTCTGATTCTCACTGCTGTTCCGGAGACCCCTGCGGATCTTATTTGCCGCTAGGATATGTCTAATTGTCAAACCATTGAATACCAGAATTAAACAGATTGGTAACAACGGTGTTAACATACTGTCAAATAACTCGAATCCTTTCCACGCCGATGAGGCAAAATAGTCATCCGTTAAGACGCAGCCCCATGGAACGTTGTCTATTATGACGGCAGGCTCCACTACAAAGTAAAACGGGACACATCTCCCGCAGCTCAATACAACCACGGTCACCATAACCACTGTCGCTGTTCTCTCGGTGCAGTATCGTTCCCGCAGTTTTTGACAAGAAATTGCGATAAAGCGATCGAAAGTGAATCCCACAGTTAGCCAAACAGAACAGTCCATAGTTACAACCCTCATTAAATTTGTCAGAGCGCAAATCGGAGTAATAAGCAGGAAATTGGCATAAATATAGATATAATTGGTCTGCTCCACAATAGCAACAACGACAACCACCATGACATCGGCTGTTGCCATTCCCACAAGGTAACGGGTGATGCACTTAGAAAGTCCGCATTTTCCCCGCGACAGGATCACAATCGCCGTTAAATTAACTGAAATTTAAAAAAAAAATGTTATTTAAACGGCGCCAAAACTCATCTCTTTCGGTTCACAAATTTTCTGGACCGTGTCGAATCATTCCCGTTCCTCTGATCTGCAACATATACCCAAAACTGTTGCAGGATATATGTCGGGGTATTCAAGTATCTGTCTGTGTAAGAATAATTTTGCGCTTGCCAGGTCATAGAAGATACTAGATAGGGCATCCAAAATAATATGAAATTCGCTGATATGGCAAACAACAAAATCATGCTATAAATGGCTGGCTTAGAATCTTGGCGAGGAAGTGCAGTCCAGCCGGACTCCGTCATTTCACTCCATCTTGTAAACAACGGCGAACCGGAGTGACAGTTGCGTCAGCAATTCCCCAGTAGTTTACAGCGGAGTATCTCAATTCCACAACCTACCGCTAAGCTGCTGATCGCCCAGTCATCGAGACTTGGCACATCGTTGGAGCAGAAGATCCTGAAGGAAGAATGGGTAGTGGTAATTAAGTGGACCCAGGGAGACTGTTTCTTCAGGCATAATATATTTGGGAAATAGAACCAGAGAATTAAAATCAAGAACAGCGACGGAACCCCAACGGGGAAACCGGGTTCTTTTTCTGAGTTTATTGTTGAATTTGAAGAGACATTTAGACTGATATAAAACAATATTTCGCATGTGTTGACTGAGATTTGTAAAGAACTGCGTGTTGAAAGTAAAGTGTAAAGTTCACTGAAAGAGCTCTCAGGTTGTTGTTGTAAAGTTCCAAGTTTGTCTCCTGATTCAGACTCTGAGCTACAACAATACATACCGGTAACGTTTCGGAAAGTTGAACAAGATGAAGTGCCAGATCAATATCAATGTTAGCACGAACTTAATTGACAAAATAACCAGACATCAAATCAATCAAAATTTGTTAGTTTAAAGTATAAAACAATCGTTTGTTTGAAACCTATTCATTCTGGAAGTACTCATCAGGTGAGGCACCATCTGTGCTAGTTGTCAAGGCGACTATTCTCAGGTGTCGCGGAAAAAGCATGACGAGGGCACCACACAAATAGTAGCCAGCTCCAGTATCTTACCAGGGATACCAACCGCTGCAAGTGTAGGATAGAAAATACTCGCTATGTAGTAAATTGTTGCATATCCCATTTTCTGTGCGAAGCCGCGATCAGTTGTGCAGAAAGTTCCAAATGGCCACATGCACTGGTGATTTGGTTTTATACAAGAGATGGAAATTCCACTGAGAAAATTAGTGTGAACAGCTCCTTGGTCACATCAGGTACAACCCACTGAACAAGCATTCAGGGTAAACTGTTGTTACTCATTACGTCACTGGGTAATGAGTTTGGCTCCTCAAGGGATATTACAAGCCTTATTTTAATATGTTAAGCTTTTTCTGAGGAGAATGTTGCAATTCAATTTCTCTGACACGAGGTTTCAGCTGCTGAAGTGGAACAATTCCTTGGATCAGTATTATTTACAACATGGATCATCAACTTGACATGGATATCACATGCAACATTCTGTGGAGCACATTGGACGTTTGAAATTAACAAAGGGAGTTTAATTTGGCAGGTGAAATGACGTACATGCCTTCGTTGAAGGGGAAGACTCATCCCTGCGTTTAGCTTCCGGGAGGTTTTCGTGCTGGAAATCACAGGAACAGTTGAGGACGTTCGAAGGATAAAAAAAAAGATACTGTATTCACTTACCGCTGAAGATATCAACAGATCCATACCTGCACTGGAGTCACCTGTCATTAACATATGAAATCCGTATTCACAACTCTGGACAGGTGGAAGAATCACACTTTCAAAAACAGAAGTGAGCCGTTCGGCCTGAAACACCCGGACCTGTTCAACTGAGGAAACTGAGCACCTCACCTCGCACCATCGATGTTTTCTGCAGTCTTTTTTTCATATTCAGACATTAATCACCATGGTTTTTGTAGATTCTCCAAGGTTATGATACTATCTCAATTTTTGCCAGGCCATTTCCTGCTTGAACGGAATTAAAAACAACGATCCATTTGGAGGTTGCTGTGGTGATCTCTCTTTTGGCACCAAGTAGTTTGATGATTTTTATATCCTTATTTACTGGAGGTGCCTTGTCTTTAAGCCGTGACCAATGAAATCTTCCAACCACACTGCCAAATAATAAAACAAAACGCCATAAAATGGCTTGCGGAAAGTCCTGCGCCAGGATTACAACTGCATGAAACACGACGGGGCCAGCCTTTGTTGCCTCCAAGTGATAATCCCATATTGTCGTCCATAGGTCACTGTGTCTCAAAGAAATGAACCATCCCGACCACTTTCCCCATTCAATGTCGTCTCAATTTCCAATTCATCAACAATCTAACTGTGTGCAAAGCTGCGAAGGTGTTCGAGTTACTTCACTCTTCTTTCATCAGCATTCGAGAGCAGTTTCTTCTGCTAATGCAGCACAGGCCTCTGCATCCAGTGGTGGACACGCACTGATATAGAGTCCTCGGAAGATTGGATAAAGTCCCACCACGGACACCACGCCTTCACCACTCACACCCTTGAACACCGTGGATGAGCACTGCTCGTTACCAGATGTGCATATCCTTTCCGCTGCTCTCTTTCTGTGAATTGCTTTAAACCACAATGTGCTAACAGCTGTCACTTGTTCTGAATGCGCTTCATCCCGATTCCACCTCCGCTATTCTTATTGTCGGCAGCGTCTTCCTTCGCCCTGGCGGGACACTAGATTAAAATTGGGCTTCATGTGTTGATTTATTTGGGATCTGCGTGTGACTACGAAAACAGCAGTTGTTACCAATCTCAAATTGCCTCTGAGAAGGTGATGATTAGCCGCTCTCTGCTGGCGGTGTATCGAAAGACTACGACCGAAGAACAGTGGAGAACGAGCGACAGATTTCCAGATAAACAGAGTGTGTGACTCGCGAGGGAACTCGCAGGTGGTTATGGTTCCCTGCACCCACTGCCATTGCCCTTGATGGTAGAAGTGCTGCCTGGATGAACATTTCCGATGGTTACACTGCAGATCCTGGCACCCTGTGGCGAGAGAAATGGAAAATTGATGGTGAGCCAATCAAATATTTTTCCTCCTCTGGATTGTATCAAGCCTCCTGGGAGATGTTGACGATTTACATTTCGAGGCAAGTGGAGAGTTTTACAGAAAATTCCAGCCCTTCTCTTTTCAGATGATGGACAGAAAGTAGGTATTAAGTGATGAATCATAGAGCAAATCTCCTCCATCAATTTCTGCATTACGTTAAAATCCAGTGTATAAATCAATTTGCCATCCTGCCTTGAATCCCATGGGCTTCATCCATTTAGACGGGTGTCCCACACAGGTGCATTGAAACATTGTTCACTTCGCTGGTATCAATTGAAATGAACTTCAGAGGTCGATTGCAGAGCATTGACTTTGTTGCATATTTCTTTTGGCTCCGGGACCTGTGGTGAATTTATATTCGTGCAAGTGCAGCAGGCAGTGCCTTGGGAAAACGCTGTCCTTGTGTCAACAGGCCTGATTTGAAGTTGGAGTAAAAGTTTTGCAATCCCTAGTTGCAAATGAAAAGGCGCAGTATTTCAGGTAGCGGGAGAACTGTAAAGGGATGAATTCTCTTGCTTGCTTGTGAGTTTCACCCGCAATCAGTGAGGGTAGGCAGCAATTCCTACGGCACGATTATTCTCCACATTGGTGCGCCTCAAGGCTGCGTCCTCAGCCATCTATTGTAATCCCTATACACTCATGACTGTGTGGCCAGATTCTGCTCTAACTCCATCTACAAATTTGCAGACGATACCACCGTTGTAGGCGGTATCTCAAACAGTGCTGCGTCGGAGTACAGGAAGGAGATAGAGAGCTTAGTGGAATGGTGTCATGACAACAACCTTTCCCTCAATGTCAACAAAACTAAAGAGCTGGTCATTGACTTTAGGAAGGGGGCGGTGTACATGCAGCTGTCGACATCAATGGTGCTGAGGTCGAGAGGGTTCTTTGCTTCAAGTTCCTGGGAGTGAACATCACCAACAACCTGTCCTGGAGAAACCACGTGGATGCCATGGCCAAGAAAGCTCACCAGCACCTCTACTTCCTCAGGAGGCTAAAGAAATTTGGTTTGTCCCCTTTGACTCTCACCAACTTACACTGATGCACCATGGAAAGCATCTTATCAGGATGTATCACGGCTTGGTATGGCAGCTGCTCTGCTCAAGACCGCAAGAAGCCTCAGAGAGTTGTGGACATAGCCCAGCGCATCACGGACACCAGTCTCCCCTCCTTGGACTCGGTCCTTACCTCTCCTTGTCTTGGTGTAGCAGCCAGTATAATCAAAGACCCCACACACCCAGGATATTCTCTTTTCTCTCCTCTTCCATCGGGTAGAAGATATAGGAGCCTGAGGGCACGTAGCACCAGACGACTTAAGGACAGCTTCTACCCCACAGTGATAAGACTATTGAACAGTTCCCTTATACAATGAGATGGACTATGACCTATGACCTCACAATCTACCTTGTTGTGACCTTGCACCTTATTCCACTGCACTTTCTCTGTAGCTGTGACACTTTACTCTGTACTGTTATTGTGTTTTTTTTTTACCTGTACTACATCAATGCACTCTGTACTAAGTTGATGTAACTGCACTGTGTAATGAATTGACCTGTAAGATCGTTTTGTAAGACAACTTTTTCACTGTACCTCGGCACAAGTGACAACAATAAACCAATACCAATACCAATACCAAGGAATAAAAAAAAAGATGCAAGTCAGCTAATTGTTGGTTAACAGGCGATTGCCTAATTAGCCAATTATCAGCAGCCAATATAAAAAGAAGTTAGGGTCAAGCGGGGCGGCCGAATAGCGAGGGGCCGGTGTTTAGTTAAAGTGCGGTTGGTTGCATGACACTGGGTTTTGGTGCATACCGAGCTTAGAGAGGTGGGTGAGCAACACGAAGGTAAGATGAGAGTACGTTCTTAAAAATAGTTGTCTTATTTTTTTTTATTTTCCCTTAAAGCTTTTTGGTCATGGTTTTTGAGCTCACACCGGTGTCATGCTTTTCCTGCTCGATGTGGGAACTCAGAGAGGCTGACAGTGTACCTGATGGCTTAGTGTGCAGTAATTGTGTCCAGCTGCAGTTCCTGACATACCGAATGGCGGCACTGGAGCTGGGCATGGGTTCGATTTGGAGCATCCGCGATGCAGAGGATGTTGTGGATAGCACGTTTAGTGAGTTATCACACCACAGCTTAATGGCCGAGCGAAAGATGAAATGGGCGACCATCAGGCGGAGCAGCAGCAGGAAGTTAGTGCAGGAGTCCCCTGCAGTCACCTCCGTCAGAAACAGATACACCCCTGGATACTGTTGGCGGAGATCGCTCATCAGCGGAAGGCAGCAGAAGCCAGGATCATGGCACCGTGAATGGCTTTGCTGCAAGGAGGGCAGGGAAGAGTGGAAGAACTATAGTGGTGGGGTATTCCATGGTAAGGGGAACAGACAGGAGCTTCTTTGGTCGAGAACCCAGATTCAAGGGTCATGGATGTCTTGGGACGACTGCAACATGCTCGTAAAAGTTGTAATTTCAGCATAGTTAGGTTGAATATGTGGCTTCTACAGTGGTGCAGGAAGGAGAATTTCCAATTCCAGGTTAATTGGAACTGGTTCTGAGGAAGATGGGACCAGCACAAACCGGACGGTCGACACCTGGACATGATTGGGAATAATGTCCTGGGGGGATTGTTTGCTAGTGCTGTTCGATAAGGTTTAAACTAATACGGCAGGGGGTGGAATCAATGTAGAAAGGCAGAAGCAAGCAAAGCAGATACTAAAGCAATAGTTAGAAAAAGGGAATGGATCATTCAGAAAATTCAGACGCAAAGGACAATGGCTACTAGATTCTAAAAGGACAATTCGTGTAAGGGCACTTTATCTCAATGACCGTATATTCTAAACGAGGTCAGTGAACGTGATACAAATCATTACAAAGGGGTGTGATTTAGTGGTCATTACATAAACGTGGTTGCAGTTTGGAGATGATTGGGAATTAAATACCCAAGGGTATCAGATAATACGGAAGGATAGGCAGGAGGTAAGGGAGGTGGAGTGGCGCTCTTAATTAAGGATGAGATCCGGGTGACAGTAAGAGACGGTATAAATTCTAAAGAGCAGAATGTTCAGTCAATCTTGGCAGAGATTAGGAATAGTAAAGGAAAAAGGTCACTGATGAGAGTTGTCTAAAGGCCACCGAATAATATAAGTGTGTCACAGTCAATAAACAAAAAAAATTCTTCCATTTAAGAATGGAACGGCAGTTGCCACGGGGGACCTCGACCTCCACAAACATTGGACAACTCAAGTTTGTCGAGGCAGTCTTGACCAGGAACTCATAGAGTGCATCCGTGATAGCTTTCGAGAACAGCATGTTCGTGAACGTACAAGAGAAAATTCTGTCTTAGATCGGGTCCTGTGCAGTGAGGCAGGTAAAATTAACGATCTTGTGGTTGGGGATCCTCTTGGAAAGAGTGATCATAGTATTTTTGCATTTCTCATCCAAATGGAGGGTGCAATCGTTCGATCTAAAAACAGTGTATTATGACTAAACAAGAGAGTCTACAATGGGATGAGGGAGTAGGTGAATAGCACAGACTGGCTGCACAAGGTGGGACGGTTGAGGAGCAGTTGAAGACTTTCAAAGATTTTTTCACGGTGCTGAACAGTTAAAAAGGAAGGAGAGTAAGGGTGGGGAGAGTTAGTGTTGGATAACTCAGGAAATAAAAGGCATAAGGCTAAATGTCCATGCATACAAAGTCGCCAAGAGTAGTAGGAAACTGGACGATTGGTGAAATTTAAAGAGTAACAAAGAACGAACAAGCAAACAATAAGGGAAGATAGACTGTGACAGTAAATTAGCACAAAATAAAAACAGATGTTAAAATTTTACAACGTATAAATTGGAAAAAGGTAGCTAAAGTGAACGTTGGTCCCTTGGTGATGAAAAGCTGGAATTAATGTGGACACTGACAAGGCCTTGAACGACTATTGTTAGATTCACGCTGGAGGACACGTCTAACATGCCGAATAGAATTATTATGGATGCGATGGGCGGAGAGAAGCTCGATACAATCGCAGTGACTAAAGACGCGGTGATGAGCAAATTAGGAAGCCAAAAGGTAGACAAGTCCCCTAGTCCTGATGTGATGCATCCAGGGTACTGGAAGAAATGGCCGAAATTATAATAGAGGTGTTTGTGATAATTTAGCAAAATCCTCTGGATTATGACCAGGTCCAGGCGGATTGGAAGATGGCAAATGTCACTCCTGCTTTATTTTTAAAAAGATGTTGGCGAAAGGTAGGTAACTATCATGCACTTTCCCGTCTGCGGTAGGGAAAATGCATGAAGCTATCATTAAGGAAGAAATGGCAATGAGACTCAGCACGCATTCAAGAAGGACACGTCATGTTTGACAAACTTACTGGAGTTCTGAGGATATAATGAGGGCAGTGGATAGAGGGAAACAAGTGAATGTTGCGTACTTGGATGTCCAGAAGGCGTTCTATCAGGGGGCGCATAAAATAATTCGCCACGAGATAAAGATGCATGGAGTTGGATTTAATGTATTAGCATGGATAGAGGAAAGGTTAACTAATAGACGGTATAGAATTGGGATAAATTCGTGTTTTCCTGGTTGGCAATCAGTGGTGAGCGGGGTACCTCAGGGCCCAGCGCTGGGCACCAACTGTTTACAATATAAATTAACGATTTGGAAGAGGGATTCTGGCGTAGCGTTTGCCGGTGTACTAAATTTAGCAGAAAAAAACTAGTTTTGCAGCGCATGTGGAGAGGCTGCTGAGAGATATAGATAGGTTGAGTGAATGGACAACGTTATGGCAGATGCAGTACAATGTTGGTAAATGCAAGTCGTCCACTTTGGAAAGAAAAGCAGAATATCAGGTTATTACTTAGACGGTGAAAGATTGCAGCATGTTGTTGTGCAGAGGGACTTGGGGGTGCTTGTGCATGAATCGCAAAAATTTGATTTGCAGGTGCAACATCTTAAGAAGACAAAGGGAATTTTGCCTTTCATTGCTAGAGGGGTTGATTTTAAGAGCAGGGTGGTAGTGCTGAAACTGTAAAGGGTACTGATGAGGCCGCACTTGGAGTACATTGCGCAGTTCTGGTCTCCTTACTCGAGGAAAGATACACTGGCTTTGGAGACGGTGCAGTGGAAGTTCACCGGGTTGCTTCCGGGGATGAGGGGATTAGCCTACGACGAGAGATGGAGTCGGCTAGGATAATACTAACTGTAATTCAGAAGAACGAGAGGGGATCCTAGAAAAAAAAATGAAATTATAAAGGGATAAATGAGAATAAAGCAGAATCGGGGAATGTCACCAGTTATTCACAGGTTTCATCAATGACATGTCTGACTGAAATATACTGTGTATACCATCTCTAAGCTTGTCATTGCGGAACTTTTGTGTGCGTGTGTGTCTGGTTTTTGTGTGTGTGTGTCTGAAACCCTGTGAGGTAACAGGATCATTTTGTTTATTAAGCCAGCAGTTGATTATATAACTGAGGTTAAAGTCGGGTATGGGAACTGTTGCGGTGCTGAGGTGGGCCATTGTATAATTATCTAAATGACAATCCATGCTTACATTTGGAACAGCAATACATTACGGGGTTCAGAGAACAATTTCACACAGCGGTCATGCTTCAGTGATGCTTCAATCACCGATGAGCTCAAAGCCTTTTGTGTGCGCTTTTAAGGGGAGAATAACACTACACCAGTGCGAATCCCCACAGAGTCGGAGACCCAGTGATCTGTTTTAGAGGCCGATGTCAGAACATCCTTCAAGAGGGTGAAAACGTCAGGCCACGGCGGTGAACCTGGCGGGCTACTGAAAACCTGTGAGACATGCTGTCTGCAATGCTGAAGGATATCTTCAGTCTCTCACTGCTGCGGTCGAAGGTTCGTACCTGCTTCAAAAGGGCAGCAATCACACCGGTGGCCAAGAGGAGCAGGTTGAGCTGTCTCAATGAATATAGACCAACAGCACGCACACCTACCTTAATGAAGTGCTTCGAAAGGATGGTTATGGGTGGAATTAACTTCTGCCTGAGTAAGAAACTAACCCATTGCAATTCGACTACAACAGCAACAGGTCTACAGCGGACGCAATATCCCCAGCTCTACGCTCTGCTTTGCGTCATACGTCATACTGCTGTTTATCGATTACAACTTGGCGTTCAATACCATTATTCCTTTAGTATTAATCATCAAGTTTATAAACCTGGGCCTCTGTACCTCCTTCAACTGAATTCTCGACTTTGTCATCGGGTAAACACAATCAGTACAGATCGGTGATAACATCTCCTCCTCGCTGACAGTCAACACAGACGCATCTCAAGTATGCATGCATAGTCCACTGCTCAAATACCATTTATACATTCGCAGATGACAGCACAGTGTTGGAAAAATCTCAGATGGCAATGAAGCGGCATACAGCAGTGAGATAAATCAGCTGGTTGAGTGGGGTCGCAAAAATAGCCTCGCAGTCAACATCAGCAAGACTAAGGAATGGATTGTGGAATTCAGGAAGGCGAAGTAGGGAGCACATGCAACATTCTCGTATGGAGGCTCCAATGCATATGAATACAGAGGCTGTAGAGGGTTGGAGACTCAGCCAAATCCTTCACGGGTACAACCCTCCCCGCCATCGAGGAGGTGGTGCCTCAAGAAGGTGGCATCTATCATTAAGCACCCTCACCACTCGGGACATTTCCTATTCACGTTACTGCTCTACAGGAGGAGGTGCAGGAGCCTGAGAACCAAAATTCAACGTTTCAGGAACAGCTTCTTTCTCTCCGCCATCGGATTTCTAAAAGGATCATGAATCCGTGAACACTACCTCATTATTCCTCTTTCTTTTGCAGTAATTATTTATTTTTGTAACCTATCGTAATTTTTATGTATTGCAATCCACAGCTGCCGCAAAACAACAAACTTCGCATGTCAGTGATAAAAGACATTATTCTGATTCAGATTTTGGTGGTTTTGTGAACAGCGTGAAGGCCAGAATGATATTGATCAGCTCGCAAGTTTCGCGAGGCAATAACAGGTGGGATTTGATCCGACTAAGTGCGAAGTGTTGCATTTTGTGGCGTTTAATATGGGTAGGCCATATGCCATGAAGGGTAAACCTCAGAACACTGAGTAACTTTGTTCAAAACTCCATGGAATACTGATGGTGCAAAACTAGCCTGCTGAAGAAAGCGTGAGGTATCCTTACCCTCGTTACCCGGGACAATGAGGCTGAGAGCCGTGAATTCCGGCTGCAAATTTATAAAGTTTTCTTTTGGCCACCACTGCGACATTTTGCACAGTTCTGGTCGCAACAACTTTGGGCGCAGTTGCACAGGGAAGGAGCAGCGCAATTTCTCTGCAATTTTATCTACGATGGAATGCTTCAGCTATGTGCAGAGATTAGATAGGCAGAGATTATTTTAATTGAAAGAGAACGCGCAGGAGCGTGGGGGTTGGTGCCTTGCCAAACGAGTACACAATTATGAGAGGCATATATAGTGCGGAGAGCAAAAAACTTTTTCCTCATAACAGAAGCGCCTAAGACCAGAGGCCAAAGGTTTAAGACGAGAAGTTTGGGACGGTTCGAATCTGAGTAAGATTCATTAGCCCAAAATCGTTGCGATCCGGAAAGTCCTGCTTCAGCCAGTGATGGAGGCAGATGATCCCTCAACATATAAGACGCGCCTGGAGAAAGAAATTGCTCGTTAAGGCATTTTAGGCCAATGATGAAGTGATTGAGATTCGGACTATACTAAATGGGTACTTGATGGTTGGCATTGACATGGTGGACCAAAGGGCCAGTTTCTGGAGCTAGGGTGGTTGTGTATGTGACTCAAGTTGATATTCGCGCCAAGGAAGTTCCAGGCAATGGTCACCTTCAATGAAAGAGAGTCCAACCACAAAACTTCACCCAGTACCCCGTCATGGATAAAAGCAAAAGTATGCTGGAAAATCGGCAGGTCAGGCAGCGTCTGCGGAAAGAAACAATTCAACCCTCAGGTCTGGGACATTTAGGTAACACTGAGAAAGATAAAAGAAAAGGGGGCATAAAACTAACAACAAACCACGCACAAGCATCTAGCAGAAAATAGCTTTTCATCCATCCCGGTGAGAAATCACTTCACAGCAAGCAGCCGCATGGTGAGATATTTTCCAATGCGTCCTGGATTATCCAGTACATGTTTCGAAGATAACATCTGTGATCCAATGACAGTTAGATTCAGCGATTTGTTAGAAGACAAGAGGATGTTTGCTTCCGAGAATTTGTCTACACTCCGGACCGATCAACATGGTGTATCTTTAAAGAAAATCTCACTTGAAATTAAGAAAATAAGGCATAATAATGCTCGTACGCAGTGGTGAATAGATCGCGATATAGGTACATAGGGGATCTTATATACAGGAAAAATACTGTCAGATATAGCAGGGGAACCAAATTAGGCAGTACCGCAAAGGTATCGCAGTTAACTTTATTAAAAGTAACCATGAAAGAAAGTACATCAATGATCAGCAATGTGGTCTCGGCGGGCAGGTCTATCAGTGGAAGAGGTCCGTTGCTTCTGGCGGAATGGTTTATTTGTGTGCTGGAAAATGCCGGACTTCGATCCGTTTACAATGTCCAGTTGGCTCCACCAAAACAATCTGGCTGTGTTTGATTTTACAAGCCATTCAAAATATCAGATTCAGTGGGTTAATGTTATGAGAGATCAGTGAGTACAGGAGACAAGTGGTGTTATATTAAATCTCATCCGACGCGGTAACCTTCAGGACAAAAACCGCCCGTGAGGGAAGTGCACGACGTTAATCTGCCACCGTAAGCTTCATTCAGATTGTCGCATTGTCACATCTTCATTTAGCTGTCACATTGAACCACGTTTCCTCATTATTCGAGCCTATCTGCTGCGCCTATTGTAATAATGACTGTTATTTGGATGTGATTGTCCATGTTCTAACTAATATTGATGCCAAGCAAAGTTTTGTTCAAGCAACACAAACCTGGTGTCGGAAAGATAAAACATGTAACATGAGATTCGAACAAGTTACACGAACAACTGTTTGTAATATCCATCGAGGTGTGAAATGCGTTGAGCAATGACACAGTGAGTAAAATAGTTCACTGTAAGTGTTCATTCAATGGGTTGCGGCTGTTGCGAAGGAGGAGATGTTGGCATTAATTGTCCAGTGGATCTTCTATTTCCGATTTTACATCTTCTTACATAATTAGCCATTAACTGGGACAGTTGGAACGTATCGAACAACTGATCGCAGTTTCTCACTGAAAATGCCATATGTAACAATTTACCACGTAGCGTGCATTTACTTTCCTGCACTTGCAACGAAGGCCTGCATATGGTTACTATTTGAGTGGGTCGGTCTATCGGTTTTTCTCTGGGACTTACTGGACTGCGATCTGCCTGCTGTCCAGTCATCAATTTTACCATTTCGGTTCGCGGTAATGTGGAGAGTCTGTATGAAGATAGAAACATGTTTTCTTACAGAAACAAATCCATAATCTCCCGCCTGTGCAGCTCTTTCAAACTGATTTACAGTTCATTGCGGACACCAAGATATCTCAGCCATAGCATAGCAAAGTATCCCTTGTTTTACACACGTCCAAGCAGCTCCACAGAGCTGAACTCCAGGTTGCAGATTCCCACTAGATTGGAGCTCCACTTCCAATCTATCTCCATGCGGATACAGAGGAATCACGGGCGGCGTTTCAAGCCATAAGATACATTCCAGGATCATCCATTCCGTTAGATCATGTTTATCCTGTTGAAATGTGAACTGATTTGCAGAGGAAACAGTGTTTCTTCTCGGAAAACACCGCAGAGAATAGGTAACCTGGACCTGAACAAAGTGGTGATATTACACGGACACCAAAATGGACAAATATTGCTCCTCAGTTTGGATCCACGCTTCCCAATGATCTGAGTCACCCTGTCGGATTATAAATGAAAATCAAAGCAGTGCAGATGCGATCAATATTAAATTAAAAAAAAAACAGAGGATTCTGGAAGCACGGAGCAAGTTTGACAGCACCTGTGGAAAGAAAAGCAAAGTTAATGCTCGAGATCGAAAACGTCTTCATTAGCACTGGTTATTATATATATCAGTTGCCGGGAGAGTGGGAAGGCAAAGACAGAACAAAGGGTTCATCTCCACGAGGGAAACACCAGGGTTGCTGTAAAATACGTTTTTTGGTGGCTGGGTTCGTAGGATATTTCAGAGAGAAAGTTGATCTATTTTAATATTAACGTAATAGTGCAGTGAAAAAGTGAGTATATAATCAGATGAATGTCATAATTGAGAAATAAACAGCTGCAGTATGTTCCCAGCAGGTCAGTCCATGCCAATGGAGAAAGGACAACTGAGATAATATGACCGATGGATGACTGGCACGATCTGCTGCAGTCAGAATCGGGGCGCTCTTCAATAGAGAGGAGCACGCAAGGAAAATTGGATAAGCCCTTTGGGGAGAACCTGGGCTTTAATTTGCCTTCTGTTTTATTACTCCATCCCACTCCCTCGATGGATGTCTGTGGCCTCCTGCCATGTTGTTACGAGACTCAACGCAGGCTTGAAGAATATCACCTCATCTCTGGCTGGAACATTGCAGCCTCCTGGTCTCAATGTTGAACTCTTTAACTTTAGGTACCTCACCCTCCCTTCCTGTACAGGAACCAGCCTGGTCTACTGCAGCTCAGTTTTGCTCTCTGTATTAACACTACCTAATCTTCCAGCGAGTACGGTAACTCTGCATCATGAAACTCCTACATTCTTGTTTGTTCTGTTATCGCTCCATTTCAAAGCCTTTCAGAACGAAACAACTTATTCGCCGCACCAATTTGCCTGTATTATTGCATCCAACAAATGATGCCATTTATTCCCACGGTAACGCTGTCCTCGCCCTATCAGAGAGAATCCATTTGATCCATACATCCCACCCCGCCATCTCTGCAACATACACCAACTTGTTTTCTCTCATTCCTGGTTTTGTTGAAGGGTCACGGACCTGGGAGGTTAGCTCTTTATTACCTGACCTGTCGAGTTTATCCAGCCTTTTCTCTTTGTTTCATTTCGGGTGTCTGCCTGTTTTCCAGAGGACTATCGCCACTGAATATTTTCACCCTCTGTCTTCCAGTTCAATGTTCCGGAGTATTAGTCACATCTGTTAATTGCATCCAGACTTGGTAAGTGCAGGCGATATGGTACTGAAGGAGGCGATTCCAGACATCGGCGCGTGCGCAGTGCTCTCAGCATCTTTCTCATTTGTCAATCAGGTGAAGTAGATTCGATTGAACGTTTCTGAAATTAACTCTGTTTTCATTTCTCGTTGAAGTTAATTTAACAGCGACTGTGATCTTACCCCGTGGAAAATGTGGACTCTTCAATTGTATCACTTGCTACCTGGTGGCAATGGCTGCAGCCGACTTCATAGTGGATGTCATTGCTATAATTGTGGAGAATATTAATAATCTCTACCTGTAGGCTAGTTTCTTGCACATAACTCCTGTTTGTGCTATGACGTTTCTCTTTAAAATTGCAAGACTGGACTGCACCGTCTGCCTAACTGTTGCTTTCGCTTTCGATCGCTACATCGCGATATGCTGTCAAAATCTGCGGAAAGGTATTGTACTGAGAGAGTAGCGACCGTAGTTACAGTAATAGTGAGGTTTGTGTGTTGTGTGAGGTGCATTCCATTCTACTTTGTGGTGGAGCCTTATGTAGTAATTGACAATGTGCCTTGGCGTTGTGTCTTCATACCTGAATACTTTGCTTTATCAATGTGGAAGGCATACGATTTGTTTGACAGCATCAAAACACCGTTATTACCAATTTATTTAACAACGGTTTAACAAAGAGGCACATAATAACTGCAAATAGAGTCCGCAGGTGATTCCGGGGCAACAGTGAGAATCAAAAGGTCCAGAAGTGGCGAACTGGAGAAAATCGATGATTTTGTTATTTGCTCTGTCGGATAAATTCCTATTGTGGATGTTTCATGTAATACACTCTATGAACTGGCAAGCGGTGAATTATTCCTACGCAGACAAATATTTGAATACACCGATATACATTTTCCAACAATATGGAGGTATGTTAACGTCACTCAGTACCTGCACCAACATCTGCATCTATGGACTGACACAGAGGCAATTCAGAGAGGAGCTGAAAAATGGAATGATGTTTGTATTTACATGAACGGGGCTGCTAGGTAAATAAGAGAAATACCATTGAATGGAACGTGTTTGAATTTTAAATGCATATTTTCAAAGCTTATCGTTTTCGTAAGCATTCTATAAACCCAGGAGTGGAGGTAGTTAGCTAAGAGGATCACACCGCTGATGCTATATCAGTATAAGCAGTTGGAGTAGACAGGGTAACTATCAGGCGAAGTAATTATAACATTGAGAACCTTGGCATTCAAAGACAGCACTCATGGGAAATGGTTAGGGATGAGAAAGGCATCCACGCTGGGATAGTTAATGCTCGCACTTACAGTAAGTTATGCCCAAAAGAATTTCGGGGACCATTGACTGAGGTCATCAAAATTGTGCTCTTTTAAGAATGATATAATAACAGGGATACATAATTTGTTTCTTCTGTGGGTTTCAAGGCCCACACGATCACTGCGCAATCCTACTCATTCCAACATCAACTATGATTTTTCAGTCCCATTTTTTAGTTAGATTTCCCTTCAAGACCAAGATCTCCAGTGAATTAATTATTTGTTTTTGAAACCATTTACATGTGTTGGCCATTTCTGGGTACCCTGTTTTGCTATTCGGGTTATTCGATTATTTTCCTCAGTGAGCAAAATAAGTTGCTGTTTCCCATGGTATGGCACTTCCTTTGCAACCGAAGGAGGTGCAAGACATGTCCTTTAAGCTCTTTCCTCCCGCCATCCAGGGACCCAAACTGTCATTCCAGGTAAATCAGCCATTGGCTTGCACTACATTCCGTTCACAATTTTGCCTCCTGCATTGGAGAAGCCAAACGCAGATTAAGTGGTTGCTTTTTGAAACACCTGCTCTCTGTCCACAGGAGTAATTCTGAACTTCCGGTTGCCTCCCATTTTTTTCAACAATCCACCTCCACTCTGAGCTCTCTGTCTGGAACTCTCTGCACCTTCACAAGGCAGTTCCAGGAACATAACCCTATTATTCAATTTACTGCCTGCAAGACTCTTTTTTGAAGTAGCTATCCTCAAAGACTTTGTGCCTTCTTTCTGCTTGTATCTGGAATGAACATTTATACATGCCCTCCTTTCCATTGTTATTTTCCTTCCCCTTGTCCATTTTGCCATTCCTAGCACATCCTAGTAGGCCCTAGAATAAAACATCAACCGGAATTAACAACATTTGCGACTCATTACACAGGCAAGTGAGGTGAGTTCTGCATTCAACGGTTATTACTTCACTATGTTACAGTTTCCACCTTTGGTCCACCCACTGCCCTCCCTGGTCAGTTCTGTAAATTAGGTTAAGCTGCATTCCCTCTTTCCGATGAAGGGTCTTCGACCTGAAAGTTTCTGTTTCCACAGTCGCTGCTTGACTGGCCAAGTTACTCCAGCGTTTCTGGTTTTCTTCAGATTCCAGCATTTGTTGGTTTGAATTGTTTCCATTGCTGCATATTTTCTTGCGAGAGGGCATCTGTATTGCTCAATCGCCAGTGCGCAGACCCAGACGGTTTCACAAGTAGCAGCGAATTCGGAGAAAGTGTCAGGTCTCTGGGTGTCGTATTTCTATTTTCGAACAACGCCTGATGTTACGTACCAGCAACAACAGAAACACACCGAGTCATGTATAAGTTTTAGAAACTATTTTATTAATAACTATTTGTAATAATAAGAAAAGTAAAAATGTTAGATATTAAACATTAACCCCAAAGCTGAACTCGATGTGTGTGTGTGTGGCAAATTCCCAAACTCCAAGTCCAGGAATAGTTCTCAAAGTTCAATTCAGTAAGTCATAAGGTGAAACGTGAGCAAAGGCTTTTCCAAAACCACCGTTGACTGAAGAGAAAATGTAGAGAGAGAATAGAGGGAAGTTACGAAATCCAAATGTTCTACGATGGATCCCATACGACACCTCAGTCACCGATGATCTCCACTGTTTTGTTCAGAAGTATCTGCCACTCCGAAAGACCTTTGAGACGTGGCCGTCCACAGAAATACACGCTTTTCTCTACAGGTTAACGACAAAGTGGACTCCACTGGATTATTCCAAAAATGCATACGTGGGTTGTAGTGACAGACACAGTTATTGTTCTTCATCCATCGATACAGAGACCAGCAGGCAGTCTATCTCTCCTCTCTCTCTCCCTCTCTCTCTTTCTGACTTTGACTGACCGAGCACCAAACATCAGCACGTTGTTATCTTCTGTTGTCATTATAATGACACACCCCTACACACACACACACACACACACACACACACACACACACACACACACACACACACGCACGCACACAAACACACACACAAACACTACTGTACTATGTATTAAAGGGACGTTCACCATATAGCAAACCTGATGTGTAACACTGAAGACAAGTTTTCTATTCTTCCAATACCTGTCATTTTCTTAACAAATCGCACCCCGGATTTTTGATAAAGGCAAGTGTATTCCTCTGAGGAAAAGTCAATCATGCTGAGCTTCTACACACTGTGGTTTGAAGAGAAATATGTAACTTGAGTGAAATATATAAGGTTCTGAGGGGCCATAACAGGGGAAGTATCTTGTGGGGAGGAGATTCCTTCTCTGAAAATTTGCAAAACGTGGACACCGTTTAACAAAGTGATTGCAGCATGAATAATGTTGATTGTTGAATATTGTTAACGGTATTTTAAAAATATTGCTTAACTAAATGCAATGCGTTTAAACATATTGCATTGTATTACACAGAGAGTGGTTTATAATTGGGAAGTGATGTCTGAGGAGATACTGGAATCAGATGCAATCGTCCACAATGGAGCAGCCCAGCACATCAGTGCAAAATAGAAAACTGAAGAATTTCCAAGAATCTTCAGACATAAGTGCGGAGTGAATGACCAATCTCGGACATGCAGAGCTCATCAAACTGCCAGATAACAGTTTTCAACCAAATAGATTCAGTCCACCTGATACTAAAAGACAGCCACATGCTTTGCATGCAGCCAAGTGTCTCGGCCCTGACAACTTTCCAGCAAAAGTACTGAATACGGGTGCTCCAGAACTTTTAGCGCCCTTGGGCAAACTGTTCCAATGCAGCTACAACACTGGAAACTGCCGGCAATGTCGAAAGTTACCTATGTATGTCCTGGTCAATTGCCGCCCCAGTCTAATCTCGATCAGCAACAAAGCGAGGTAAGGCTGATCGTTGGTCATGGTCATGGCACCGACCTGCTCACAGAAGTTCAGTTTGGGTTCCGCCAACGCCACACATTTACAAATCTCATTACAGTATGGTCCAAACGTGGGCAAAAATAAATACAGCGATGAACCGAGAGCAACTGTCCCTGACAGGAAGGCAATATTTGAACGAGCATGGTATCAATGAGCTCTGATTAAACTGCATCAGTGGGAATCATGTTTGATCAATCGGAACGGGAATCCGCTGGTTGGAATCATACCTAACACTGAAGAAGATGGTTGTGGTGATTGGAGCCCAATGTTCTCAGCTACAGAATATCTGTTCAGGAATTCCTCCGCATAGTGTCCTCCATCAAATTATCTTCAGCTGATTCACAGATGATCTTCTTGTATTCGTAATTTCGGAAATAGTGTTGTTTGCTAAGTTCAATACCGTTTGCTACACTTCACATACTGAAGCAGTCCACATCAAAATGCAGTAATACCTGGACAAAATCCAGGCATGCGCTGCTGTCACTGGTAACATTCGACCAAACAAGTGCTGGGCAATAACAGCATCTAACAAGAGAAAATACAGCTATTCCCCCCGAATTAGAGATAAATAAACCACGTATCAACATATCAAAACAAAGCTCTGCAGTTCCGCAACAACAGAGACGGACAGTGAAAAATAAAGGGAAGAAAATGTTACAAAACATTCCAAGCATCACTCGTGGGGGTTCCCCAAATATCAGTGCCATATCTGGGCTTGAAGCAGTCACAAAAGTCTTCACCATATATGTTAACCAACTGATCATTGGGTCCCCTGCATTAGAGACGTCAATCTTCGCCTATGTAGTTCACGATACTGCTGGGACCGCTGGGTGCAGTAATGTTTAGTCGATCAGCCAACATCCCCTCTAGGCATTGGAGGCCTGCACTCAAAAGGAGCTTCGCCTCAGGTTAAAGTATAGTTACAACACGGGCATCTACCCTACAATTACCCAGATGTGTTCTGTTCACAGAAAACAAAGCACGGAAATTGTCTGTTATAACCGCACACAGGGTCTACTACAATCATCAGGGGAATGAAGAATGATCATCTGCAGTGGATCCAGGAGACATTTACTTTCCTTTAAACAACTCAGCATTTCCCGAGTTGGGTATCACCAGAACCACTACGCTCCCGAAGCTATCACAGAGGTTCTGGAAACAAGGGCCGAAGAGCTAATATCGGGAGTGGTGCAGGAACCTTGTCTTAACTGTTCTTTATTTCAAGATAACATTTGAACACATGCCCTGGTGAACCTCGTCAATTGTCAACAAGGTGAAAACTTTCCAAATTATGCATTCATTCTTGGTACAAACAAAGATATTTGTGGTTGAATGGGTAATCATCGCACACCACGACAAGCATTGTGGGTCGAAACGCCTGACCCTGTGATGCACTGTTTTTAAGTCCCGCGGTGAAGTTTCACAAGTCAACCAAATTCAGGTGATTTATCAATGGTCTGCCTTTCATCATGTTAGAAATTGAAACTTCTCCCATTGATTGCTCAACGTTTAATTTATTTTCCAAATCCTCAGAAATGAAGCAGCATAAATCTACTTAGAGAATGATTGATAAGTGGCAAACTTGCACCTTGAGCAAAATTCGATCAAATATAGCTCTGTAGAAAACTGCATGCTTTGCATGTATGAGGTCTCGGGTTAACTCTCCGGCACCTCCACGCTGGGTACCATGAATTTTGAACAGTGGGGGAAATTATGAATAGATTCCGACTGCACATTGCAAACCCTTGCTGCCGAGCACGCCGGGGCGTGGGAGGATAATCAATTGCCAGCCTGTTATAGAACCAACCATGTGGGAGAGTTAAAAAATCACCCTTTGTGGCTTAAAATTCTCGGCGGGTCAGACTGCAGGTCTGGGATCTGAGAGGGAACTCGGTCGTGCAGATAAAATATCAGGAGATTGGAAAGTTCTTAGAACAGGTGGAACTGATAAAGTTGAAGAGAGGGGCGGCAGCGTCATCTACCATTCTATGCAGCTTCCCTGCATTCGCCAGAAGAACAGGCAGTGCGGGAGAGTTACATACCGACTTTATGATTCAATCCCATGGCACCTGCACACAGCACTTCGACCGGTCTGTTTTACCTTGAGTCAGCTCCGCAGAACACGCTCACTTGGCTTTGAGATGTCTTGATTACCACACGGGATATAGGAAAGGCGAGTGTTAAATTCAGGGCACGTTGAATGTAATTCTAGCTTGGGAGATACAAGGGTCTGCAGATGTTATGGAACATGCGGAAAAATAAATAGCTGGTCGGGCAGCATCTGTGGAGGGAAAAGGGAGAGTCAGCCTTTCGGATTGAGACCCTTCATCCGGCTTAGTTTTGGATCTCGAATTCTAGCACTGACTGAAGATCAAGGGAGAGCGCGAACACATTTTAAAGTAGACTGTCCCAGATTTTGGACATGAAAGGTGCAGCACACCCGGAGTGCAGTGGGCGATCATCAGCCCGGGAGAAGAGCCTTGTGATCGCCGTCACTCCTCTGTCATGTCAGTACACTGGACCCTGCGGCACTCCGTTTCTCCCCATCTGTCACTGCTCGGTCCGGTCATTTATGTCTGAAGTTAACAGCAACCGGTATTTCGCCAAACGTTTAACTCCTGGAGACGGAGTTGTTGCATTTGAGGTAAGTACTTGTGGTGTGAAATCCAAAATCAGCCACTGTTCTACATCAACATCGCAAGTTAAGTTTCACAAAGGGACAAAGAGAGCTACTGGTTCTCAAACTCTGGAGGAATTCTGACATTTATTCAGTCAGACTGACAGGATTGCTGTCAATGAGACTTCGGAATTGGACAAAATGAAACCTGGGTGTGGATGAAGACATAATTATTTATTTATAAAGGCCCAAGAAAAGGACTGAGATGCCCCTCTGATTAGCTGAATGTGAAATACATTCTCTGTTGAAATATCGGGTACGAGGTGCGAGAACTTGGATAAAGCATAAATTACACAGAGATAGGAACCGGCTGGGACAGCATGTCGGGAACAAAGAAAGGAACATGAAGAGAAAGAGAAAGGAGAAGAGAAAAACAAAAACAAGAAACAAAGAGAAGAGAACAAAGGGACAGTATGAACTTGGGAAAAAAAAGAATCGATAAAACAACATTTTCATTTCGCAGCAGAGTAGCGCAGCGGAGGTGTGCTGGGCCAGTAACCCAGAGGTCGATAGATCGAGACCATTCTCTGCTATTCCCATTATTGCCAACAACAACTCTCCAACAGCGGAGTTTCTAAAACGATGTTACATCATCCGTAAATACAAGAAATCTCTCCACATTTCAATTGAAGTTTTCTTCTTTGTTATATAATTTTACAAATTTTGTGGAAGTTTCGTTGGGATGACAACATGGTCCCTGTTGAACATAAATAGAATCTAGTATGAACTATTCCCTGCTGTTTCACGCCGAGTAAACACACAATTGCTCAGGCAGCATCTGTTGAAGGAGACACAGATTTAACGTTTCAGGTGGATGTCCCTTCGTCAGAAACTGGAAAGAGAGAAAACAAGTACGTTTTCATTTGCAGAGAATGTGGGAGAGAGGTGTTGGTCAAAAAAAGGGAGACCTCCCCGATAGTGGTAGACGAAGTGAGTTCGTGTGGCGGTTAGAATCAAGTTATGATTTATTCCCTGTCACGCGTTGTGAACAAGTCCCTTCGTTCTGAGAGACGTCATATCAGTTACAGCTTGAATTGTTGGATGCAAATCAACTACTTCATAATCAGATTATGTATCTGTTAATACCAGAGAGAACACATCAAGTATTCATCCGGCGGTTCAGTATAATCATTGTCAGATTCTGTCCCTGACTGAGACCATTTATAAAAACCACAGTCCAGACCAGTACAGACAGTGAAATGTAAATTGGTTTATCATTGTCAAATGCGCCCAAGTACAGTGAAAACTTTATTTTTGCATGCCATCTAATTCTGGATAATTTCAGCACATCAGTACGCCGAGGAAGTCGAACGGGACAACAATAACAAAATGCACAATACAGTGTGACAGTTCCAGAGAAAGTGCAGTGCAGGCAGAGAGTAAGGTCCAAGGTCATGACTGTGTAGGGTGTGAGATTAAGAGTTCAGTTTATCGCACAAAAGGTCCGCTCAGTCGTCTTATTACAACAGAATAGAAATTGTCCGTGAGCCGTCTGGTAGATGCTTTCAGGCTTTCGTATCTTCTGCAAGATAAGATGAGGAAGAGAGAGTGTCTGATGTGGGAGAGGCTTTATGGAGGCAGCGAGGGAGTCATGGACGGGTGGTTGGTTTTCGTGTAGTTATGAGCTGTGTCCACAACTCTGCAGTTTCTGGCTGTTTCGGGCACAGTATTTGCTACACCAATTCGTGATGCATCTGGATAGGATGCCTTTTATGGTGCATCTGTAAAATTTGGTGATGGTGAACGGGGACAACCGAATTTTCGTAGCCTCCTAAGGAAGTAGAGGCTCTAGTGCAATTCCTTGGCCATTGCACCTGCATGGGTAGACCAGGACAGGTGATTAGAGAGGGTTACTCCGAGGAACTTGATTCATTGAGCCATCTCGACATGAGAACCGTCGATGTAAACAGGAGCGTGTGCTTGTCCGCTTCTTGGTCAATGTCCAGCTCATTTGTTTTTCTGACAGTGAGCGAATGGTTGTTGTCATAACACTTTCCACTAGGCTCCATATCCTGTACTCCGACTCATCGAAATTTGAGGTTCTGCCCACTACGTTGGTGTCATCTGCACACTTGTATATGGAGTTCGAGTAGAATCAGGCCGCGGAATCGTGAATGTATCTGGAGCAAAGTAGAGTGCAGAGGGCACAGCGTTTTGGGGCACCAGTGTTGACGATAATCTTGGCGGAAGTGTTGCTGCCAATCCTTACTGGTTGCGGTCTGTAAGTCAGAAAGTCAAAGATCCAGTTGCAAAGTGAGGTGTTGAGTTCCAGTTCTTGTAGTTTGGAGATGTATCTTGCATGGAATTATGGTTTTGAAGGCGGAGCTCTAGTCAACAAATAGTCGTCTGATATTGGTGTCTTTATTACCCAGATGCTGCAGTGATGAATGTTGGACCAGGGAGATGGCGTCCGCCGAGGACCTGTTTAGGCGGCAGGCGAATTGCATTCGGTAAAAGTTGCTTTGGAAGTCTGAGTTAATGTGTGCCATGACCAACCTCTCGAAGCACAACACGCTAGTGGCTAGCAAAGCCACTGGGCGGAAGTCATTCAGGTACGGTACCTTGTCTTTCGTTGCTACTGAAATGACAGAGCTGTACTTAAAGCAAGCGGGAACCTCAGAAAGAAGGCCGGAGGGGTTAAAAATGTCTACAAATGCCCCCGCGAGCACGGGATCGAATTTAACTGGGACACCATCCGGGTCAGATGCTATATGCGGGTTTACTCTCCGGAAGACTGACCTGACGTCTTCAACGGTAATTGTGGGTTCAAGTGCATTGGAGGCTGTCGGGGCAGGGGTGACATTCCTTTTCCCTTCTGTTCAGAATGTGCACAGGATACGTTAAGCTCGTCGGGAAGGGGTGCACGCCTGTCGGCGAAGCTGGCTGACTTCGTTTTGTCGTCAGTTGCCGCACGTAAGCCCTGCCACAGCTGAAGACTGGTCTGGGCCTCCATGTTTGACTGTTATTGTCTCTCGGAGTACCTAAAAGATTTACAGTAGTCGTATCTCTATTTATTCTATCGGTCAGGGTCAGCCGATGTGATGCCGCGGAACGGGATTTTAACAAGGCCTGGATCTCCCGGTTCATCCATGATTTCCAGTTAGGAACCACACGGATTGTTCTCTTTGGTATATTGTCCTCTACATAATTGCTTATAAATTCCGTGATGGTGGGGACACACTCATCCTGGTTGTCTACGGAGTCTTTGAATGTGGACCAGCCTACCTACTGAAAGCTGTGCATTAAAAGTTCATCTATTTCCTCAGACCAGCACTATACCACTTTATGTACTGGAACCTCATGTCTTGGTTTTTGTTTGAACGCATGGAGAAGGAGCGCAATCCGATTTACCAAAGTGTGGGTGACGGATGGGGCCCACACTGGGGGCAATGGTCAAATGTGTTTAGGCCCTGGGTGGGGCAAGAAACATACTGGTGTTATGTTGGTAGCAGACTCATGAAGTTTCCCTGGTTGAAGTCACCGGCACTGATGAATTGAGCCGAAGAGTCCACCGTTCCAAGGCCGTTGTTCGGGAACTGTAGTTCACTGAGTGCAGTTCACATGGCTGTTTGTGGTGGGATGTAGACTGCCGTCAGGGTAGCTGAAGTGAACTCCATTGGCAGATAATGTGGGAAAAATTTCATCGTTAGATATTCCAAGTACGGTGAGGAGGAACTCGGCAGGACCGTCACGAAAGAACATTATGAGGTGTGGATAAGTAAGCAGACTTTTATTTTGCCCGAGGACACAGTGTTGTCGTTTGGGTTAATTGAGAAGTGCTCTGGTTGAAGAGCGAAGTCAACTGAAGCAGATGTGATCCATGTTTCAGTGAAACAGAGCACGCAGCAGCCCCCAACTTCCAGTTGATAGGTCAGTATCGCTCTCCGTTCATCTATTTTGTTTGCAATGTCCAGGCTTTTGCTATAATGCTGGATAGGGAGTACTTGAAACCGCGCTGTTCCAATCTCACCAGCAGCCCAGCTCTCGTACCACGCTTCCGAGGTAAGTAGCTGTTTCTGATTGATCCTGGGAGTCCTGGTGTGGAGTCGGCTGTATCATACTGTAAGTGACGGCGTCAAGTGGGGCCTCAGCTCTGGTGTGTGACCGTGATCTTCTTTCGGGTAGGGCCTCGGAGATGGACCGCTGGAGCTCCGGTGAGTCTGACCTCGGGACGGCGATGGGCTCTCCGGAAAATTGGGGCACTAGCTCGGACGGGCCTCGGCGTTGAGTCGTCCTGCGGGGTCACGAGTCGGATCTTGGCGTCAGGGGCACCCTGGCATAGGCCCTTCGCTCTGCCTATGCTTCCGCGTGGACAGGACTGTCCTAGGCCTCGCTGGCCGTGTCCATACAGTTCCGGGAGTAAGGACGGCAGATCGCAGACTTGTGAGCAGACGTAAACGAACATCAGAGAATTTCGAATTAAAAGATTAGGATTTTCATTCCCTCTGTTTAAAGTGCATAAAATGGAAGGCATCATTCAGAGATACAGAGAACGTCCGGAACCCTGTGGAGGAACAGCTACCAAGGGGTAATGCACGTGGCCTAATTTTTCCGTTCCATTGTTCCATTGTATTACTGATCCTGCCCCCAATCTGCCAGGGCTGACTGGCAAAAGCGTGGTGACAATACTGAGATCTCTAGTATGTCCAGGACTGATTTCAGGGTCAGTGCCGATGAACCGGTGGATGCGGGAAACGGTCCCTGACGAGCTCACGAAAATGCAAAAGGAAGCCAATGAAACAGCGGTGAAATACATATTCAATATTATATAAACACGAACACATTTTGGTTCAGAAATTAACTTTAAAATGAGAGGAAAATATTTGAAGATATTCCGAGATAGATGTGGCACGTCAGAGACTCGGTGTTGAAAGATCGACATTGAAGGACAACCACATAGCGAATTAACGAATTAGTTTCACAGAGAATGTAAACCAGGTGTGCAGTGCGAGTAAAATAAGCCATCATTTGATGCGTGTCTTTTGCCTATCTGTGATTGGCACTATTTTCAATAAGTTGCTCGCTGACACCATGAAGTCATGAGAATTGGTTAACAAGCAAATCCTGGAAATGAGACAGAGAACGTTTATCGTAGGTTCGTGGTCACACTTGGGGATAAACTGTCCGGTATGAAGGTAGGAAAAAAGTTTTTCGTTTTTACTGAAAGTTTTGCTCGGACAGGAACTGATGTGGCGGAATTAACGATAAAATCTCAATCCATGATATATTTATAAACGTAATTCCGGGAACTAAAATTACATCAAAGCTCAAGGATGAAAAGTCAGTTGGACAAATGAATATTTTTTACTGTAACTCACTGTTCTCAGTCTGTGTACAGATTGCATCTAGTTTACTGACAACAGGATGTCTGTGCGAGGCATCACCGACGGTTCTCAGAATTTTGATGTTATGAGACCTTCGGGGATGCAGTAAAACTTGTTATTTTATATCTCATCCAACAGTGGCTGTCGCTTCCAGCACTAAATCCCTCGTAAAGACAAGAAGGCGGCTGAATTACTCCCTCCCAGGGAAGCTTATCTCTCATTTCACCTGCGACATTAAACTCACTTCATCTTCCTGGCATATGTGGTACAACCAATGTTATAATTGATCGGTAATTGAAGGAGCTGGTGCTTGTTATAAAAATGAACGAACAAATGTACGAAACATGTTTGTTCAAACAGTTTAAATCTCCTCACACAGAATAGAACATACGAAATTTTCCACTGAAACTCTTTCCAAAGAACATAAATGAGATTGCTTGAAATATCCCTTGAAGTGTTAAATATGTTTCACAGTGACACAGTGAGTAAAAATAGTTCACACTAAATGTTTGTTCAATGGCTTGTAACTAATGTGACAGAGGCAAGCACTAATTATCTCACTGTCCGTTTCTCCTGGTGTATAACAGCTCTAAATCAGTGCATTTGGGTAGTTGGAACGATTTGTGCAATTGCTCGTTGTTTCATGAGAAAATGGGATATCCAGCAATTTACAACATCGTCAGAATTTATTATCCTGTACTTGCTGCGGTCGGTATTCCTGGTAAGGTGCTGGAACTGACTGCTGTTCGTGTGGCTCTGTGTTTCTATTTCGCTTGCATCATCGTGGAGTGACTGTCTCTTGCTGTCCAGGTGTTCAGATCATTGCATCATTTCATTCAGTGGGCATTGCAAATAACACGATGCTGTTATTTAGTTTTTAAATGTAACGCATGCTACTTCACTGGTTTAATTATACATGGGACTTTGAGTGCGGTTTCAGTACATTTGCATGTACTAATGTGTTGTAAATTTAAGCACATGATGCAAATGTACCTTTTTTTAATTATTAACGCCGGCTAAGGCTGGAATATTAAAGTTTCCTTGCAATGTCTACAGTCGGGAAGACTCCGCAGCAACATTATCTCCGCAGCGTTCGATTTAGCACCAAATTATCGCCACATATTTTGACTCTCCATGTGAAGAGGTTCTTCCTCTGCTGTCATCCCAAGCTGTGTAAGCTACAAATGTACTGTCACTGCGCAAGTCCGTGTATTGAAAACAATGACCCAACTTCGATTGTCTGGCAGAAGACAATAAATTCGCTATATCGGTGAAAGGAAAAAATATATAGTTTCAACAGCCTTTTATACTTCGCCCAATCACGTTTCAATGTATAGCCATTCCGCAGTACCTCGAAGTTGAATCTATGCAGTCTTGATATTTACCATTAGGTGTTCCATCAGCCGATATGACCTGTTGACTTGGGTCTTCGCTGACAACGAAAAAAAACCAATTCAGTCAAAAATTATGTTTTTCTTTAAAGAAGTACTTCTGTCTGTTAATTGTTTATCTGTAAAGTTAGAGTTGTCCTCTAAGCACTGTCTGCAGCCGCTTCCCCACCACTGACTCCTTGGCATTTTCAGCGCGACCTTTCGCTCATTCTCCCTGATGGAAGAAGGAGTATTTTTGGGTTCCGTTACATTAATCTTATCATTTAGTGGATTCTCCATTTTACCTTTGCCATCTAACTGGATTATTACTCATTACGCAGAGTTTAATGTAAAGGCACTTATTTGAATTTCTTACCGACTTCCTTTGAGCATGTATATGTTTCTGGTTTTTCATTGATCCTGCTTGACCAGACAATTCCTCCGGTCATCTTCGGCGCGATGCCCTCACGCCCGAGTAATCTCTTCCACCCAGTGACTCCCTGCGTCCGGAAAGCCTCGATGGTACCTCTTGTTCCGCAAGGCGGCGCAGTCACCGAGTGCCGGCTCACTTCAGCACAGACCATGTAACTCCCTGTCCCCGGGTGTCCCTGAGAGCCGTTTGACACCTCGTGTGGCAAGAAAACTTTTCCGTCGCCTACAAATATCTCCCCTGATCATTGGTAAAATATTCAAGATCATTGAGGAAGTAGTTGTTGAAGACATGTGTTAAGCAATTCAGCCGACTGAAGTAAGTTATCTGCAAGCAGTATAATTGCGTCAAGTAACTTAAATTAAATCAAACCATTCCACGACAGGTTCCGTTCCCCTAAGTCGCCAACCCCATTGGAACAACAGGGAGTGCGTTGAATGTTCTCATTTTGGCGACAAGATATAAATATATCCGGCCATGTGCCCAGTATTTTATAGAAGCGCTCAAGGGCGCTCAGTTAAAGCTCTTAGTTAAAACAAAGCTCTCCAGCTCTCCTTGTAGCCCGATCGGAATTATTATTATTCGCACTGATCAGTTTTGGCTCGTTTGGAATAAAAGTATTATGTTCTGATTTTGCTTAGTGAACTTAACAGCGCTAGTGATCCTGTTCCGGGGAAAATGTGGTCTCTCCAAATGCATCACTCGCTACCTGATGGCCATGGCGGCAGCAGATCTGATGGTGGTTCTTGCTGGTGTCGTATTGGAGCAAATTAATCTTATCTATTTGTTTGCTCATTTGTTGTTCACAACTCCTGCATGTACTGTGCTGCTTGTCCTCAGTGTCGCAACCATGGACTGTTCCGTTTGGTTGACGGTCGCTTTCACCTTCGATCGCTACGTCGTCATCTGCTGTCATAACCTACGGAAACGATATTGCACCGAGAGAACAGCGACTGTGGTGGTAGTGACAGTTTGTGCAGTGACCTATGCCATGTCTATTCCTTGTTACTTTGGAATAGATTCATCTCGCTGCGTTGTAAAAGCTTTTACTTCTTCATTATGGAGAGCCTTGGAGATAGTTGACTCTATTCTGACTCTGTTATTACCAATCGGTTTAATTAACCGTCAAACATATTATTGCAGCAAATAGAGTCCGCCGGGAACTCCAGAACAGCAGCGATAATGAGAAGGATCCGGAGGTGGAGAACCGGAGAAACTCAATGATTTGGTTGTTCGCTCTATCCTCAAATTTAATTTTACTGTGGGAACCCAATGTTGTACAAATTATGACCCGGCAAGGTGAAAACTATTACTACACAGACAGGTATTACAGCACAACGAGATATATCCTACAGCAGGTTGGTTACATGTTTCAGTTCCTCAGTACCTGCACCAACACTTGTATCTATGGACTAACACAGAGGAAATTCAGGGAGGAGCTGAAGAATGGAGTGAAATATTTGTTTACATTAAATGGAAGGCTTTGTAAATAAAATGCAAATTCGATTATCCCTCCGTTCATCAATTCGGAAGTCGTTTTGAGGCTCATGGGACTGTTGCTTCCAGACCCCACCGTATAATTGATTCGTTTCCGTTCGGGAAACTGATTCAACAGATGAGGCAACAGCGGTAGAATTATTGTCTTCATTGTGGATCACTGACGTGTACACAATGACAGGAAAATCCACTGTGACTGCTGACCAAAAATAATACCCTGGCATCTATCAATTTCCAATGCATTAAGCACTGCCTTCTCAATAAAGAAACAAAAACACAACTTGGTTACCAAAAAGAAAATAATATCCCCTTCTAATTCGAAATGTATTCATCTTAAAGTCTCTTTTTGCCAGATCTCCAGCATAAGGGGTCGTTGATTCATCCGACACAGAAATAGTCCCTTCTTCCAACCATGTCCATTCAGAGTATCATAAACCCGTCTCCATTCATCACACTTACCAGCATATAGTCCGCTGCCTCCAATAGCTCGGCGATTCATGAGCTTGTCGAGATATTCATTATAGGTTGTGAGAGTCTCTGCCTCCAGCCCCCAATCAGGCAGCGTGATCCCGATTCCAATCATCCTCTTGGTGATCAAAGCTCTTCCTCATATCCCCTGACCATAAAATTATGCCTTCTAGATTTTGACACCTCCGCTGTGCCTAAAACTTGCCAATTTTCTACTTTGACACTGATACCCGAAAATACCTCTACCTGCTTCCCTTCAGCATCTTCCAAACAAACAAACTCTTCTTTTTCAGGCTCTTTTCGTTAAAAAAAATGCTCCACCCAGGCAACATACGAATGGCTCCATTTCGCACCCACTCCGCTGTACCCAGAGCATCAGTCCGTCCTTTTGTTCCACAGCAATGTGCCTGTCTTCATCTCAGACCACCTTTATTCACCTTTACCTTGCGTTGATGTGTTTGTGAAAGACGTTCTGATTCCCTCTTCTGTCACCTGTCGATCATTCATCTTCCACTGCATCCTCTGTATTCACTGCAACACACGCAAAATGCTGGATTGCAGCAGATTCTCGAGATTCCAGTATCTGCAGAATCGTTTATATCACCCTCTGTGTTCAGCCTGGTGTTCGATTGCATTCAATTCCTAGTACGTTTCCTTCATTCCTGTCAGCAGGGCTACAGCCCAGGCGTTGGAAGGTGGGATTACGTTGGGCAGATTTCTATAAACTAGTTGAGACATGCGAGATATATGGTCTCCTTCTGTGTGATTTGTGTAAGATTCCCCGTGGTTCTCGAATTGCGTGATTGACGGCGGAAAACACGTTTGCACAACGGATCACTGTTTTGTGGAGGGCTGCGCTTTAATTCCTCTTCCCACTTCGACTCCGATCTTTCTATCTGTGGAAGGCTACTCTGTGACCACGACAGCCAATGCACGCGTGAGAAGCAAACCCTCATTTTCCGTCTGGATAAGTTGCAGCCTTCCAGACCGAACATCGAGTTTACCACCTGAAGGTAACTAGCTCTTTTTTGCTGTCTCTATTGGAACAGACATCCATGATTTTAGCTTATTTTTCTCTCTGCGCATTTGTGTGGTCCAGCCTGCTGGACATGTTCAACAACAGATAATGGAAACAAATGCTCATCTGAAGTCCCATGTTAAGTCAATTGCTGCCTGAGCATCTTCCAGAGATAATGTCTGACTTGCTGAGTGTTTTCAGGATTTTATTCTGTCATTCATTTGTATATTTGTTCAGTGTTTCACTAAAGGGTCCTACAATTTTTTATAGATGTACGCAGAAGAGCAGCGTGGTTGGTTGCATCACCTCCTGGTATGGTGCCTCCAATGCATAGGGTCGCAGGAGGCTGCAGAGGCTTATAGACTCTGCCAATCCATCACGGGCACAACGCTCCCCAGAATCAGAAAGTCGGCATGAATCATTAAGGACCGTCAGCATCTGGAACACGCCCTATTCTTGTTACTACCATCAGGGAGGACGTACAGGAGCCTGAAGACTCACACTCAACGATTCAGAAACAGCTTCGTCCCCTCCGCTATTAGATTTCTCTTCGATCCATGAGCCCATGAACACTTCCTGATTATTTCTTTTTGCACTATTTATTTATTTTTGTAATTTATACATTTTCTGTTCTTGCTCTGTACTCCTTCCGCAAAGTAACATCTTTCACGTCATATGTCAGTGATAATAAAACTGATTTTGATTCTGATATAGAGGCACAGTTTAGACAGCATGGAATGTTGTCATACATTAGTTGGTAACTGGGCACGCTCGTAAACATTAAGAGGACGGCAGGGAAACATTAAGAGGACGGAAGATGCTAGAATGCTGATGAAAAACACTATGATGTTGGCGGAACTCAGCAGGTCAGGCAACATCCGAGGAGAACAGCAGGAGGTCAACGTTTCGGGTCAGCGCCCTTCTCCAGGACTGAAGATATGAAAAGGGAAAGCTTAATATAAAGGAGGGAAAAACAGAGCATAGACAGGTTGACAAAAGCGGGGAGGCGGGTGGACACAAGGTGGTGATAGGTAGATACATGTCAGAGATCGTCATAGGCCGGTGCGTGGGAGGACGGGAGCAGATCCACTGGGGGATATCAAACGTAAGGAGAGAATTTTTTTAAAAAAGTAGAAAGAGAGATAGGCTAGGAAAGGGAAGAAGAGAAGAAACGGTGGGCGGTGTGGGGAAGGGGAGGGGATTAAAGTGGGAGAATTCAATGTTCATGAAGGCATTTCTCAATCTAAGTGCACGACGTGTGCCTGTCAAATTATTTTCCCTTAATGTAAAGTATGCTGTTCGAGAATTGTTCTTGACAACTAAGCAGAAGTGTTTCGATCTGTGAACCTCTGTGCTGTGGGAATGGAAGGCTTCCGCTGCCCCACTTTGTGGTCAGTTGAACACGCTCGTTGTTGACCTGGGAGTGCGTGCATTTAGTAACTTCGAATCATTTGCTGTTTATTATTTCCCACTTCATATCACTTATTTTGTTGTATTCTTTCTTTCCTGACTTATTTCTTTCGTTACATTTTCTTTTTATCTCTCTTCGTTTCTTGTTTCCGCATCATGGGTTTATTTTCCCTGTGCTCTGTCCCATTCAGATACCCGTAGTCGACATTCCAGCAGTGAATGTGTTTCAAAGTAACCAATTGACGTCATTGCGTTACGGATATTCAGTTTCTCTTCCTGCGGGCCTATCCTGATCCCTTTCTCTTTGTCTACGAGCTCTTCCTTGGTTTATATTCTAAAGTTAGCAGCAGCGGATTTACCGCGGGACATTTTATTTCCCCAGTAAGGCGTTATAAATCCAACGATGTCTCCACTCACACTCGCGGTCTCAACGTGTCCAATCTGCAGTGCACATAAATTTCCCAATCCTCCCAATCCTGACTGTGTGTTGAAGGGCAAGCAACCTAGTTTTCTTCATATCAAAAGTAACCGGTGAATTTACAAACATGTCAGATAATTATTTGGATTTTCTGAACTGCAACCACTTATTATGTCCACAAAAAAACTATCGACCGCGATGCAATAGTTATCGAACTAACGTTACTATACTTTTTCACAGCAGCAAGTCCTTGCCAGGTCGTGACTGGTCAAAAATAGCGAGGTATTAAGGATTCCAGTGTACTTGCTTTACAGTGATGTGAGGTCATCAGCTGAGACTCGCCCACCGAACTTCAGTTACGCTGATGCCTTTGATGTCCTCAAATGCCGGATACTAGCCTGCATTTTTGTTTGGCAATGCTTTTCATGCTTTTAGATAATTTTCAATAATAGTGATAATTGTATTTAACTTTCTCTGAAATTATTCCGCACCTCTCTTTTGCCGCTTGCAGTAACAGATACATCCTAAGGCCAAATGAACTTCGCCGGCGGAGTGAACTGTCGGTAAACCCAACTAGTTGCAACACGGGATGCAAACGGCATGAGTGTTGGCCGGGTGTGGCTCTCCTGTACTCCTGTACTTCTGGGGAATACAGTGCCATATGCTTAGAATTGGATTGTAGAATGTTACGGACCACTGCAAAATCTATATAATCGGTGTGCAACAGTGGAATTATATATCCTAATAGTCTATATAAAACTTTGAGACATGTGCAGCTTATTTTAATCAAAATCCTTTGGCGTGTTAATGTCAACAATATGCTGAACAACTCGATTAACGTTTGTTGCTCGGTGATGCCATGGAACTGGAGGTATTTTGATCATGTGTATGAAAAGGAGATTTTACAATTCAAGGGAAGACGTTTGGACCAGAACTTTGCATGGTGACAAGGAGCATAACGAATGTCATAGACTTAAATTTGTAATCGCCGGCGTTTCGTAACATTTCTCAGGGTGTGAGAGACATTTTTCTCTCTCTCTTGAAAACTGCTTGCGTCTTAGATTGATTGAGCAAGTTTTCCTTCAAAATGTGGTTGTGGCGGAGAGGTGTGGAAGTTTATTGAAGAAACTTCGCTTTGTTATTGCCGGGAGCGACAGAAGGAATGCCAAGATTGCATTTTCCAGAACAATGTAAATTCTCACCAGTTCTGTAAGCAAAAAAAAACTGTCCTTGAATATACCAATTGGATAAGAACCATCTTGTAAGGAAATGCCTTTTTTTTTGCAGAACTGTTTGATTTTCACTCTCCCACATGAAGTAGTTTCATGACAGGCCGGCATTTGTAATGCCCCGCCCGAAACCCGAGCCCGGCGCTTCACTCCGTCAGAAATGGAACGTTAGTCGTTCTTGAAGATACTTTCTTTCGCGGGCGGTCATTTCTTCTCAACCCGTGAACTGGCCAGCTCGGCCCAGGTCATGAAACAAAAAATAACATAAATAAGTCGCGCGTGTCTGTAAGTTCATGAGAAAGATGTTAGAGGTGACACCTTTCAGCTTGTCACCCTCCAGCTCGCTGACGCCCGCGCAATATCTGGTTGGAAATGGACAGTCCGGTTCCGTTCAGAACTCTGGTCGCACTTCCCCAGAATGTTATACCACTTCTCAATGTACATGATTCCGCGCGTGGAGATGCCGGATATTGAACCCCGTGGCCTAATGCAGAACGTGCCCTCTCCCACTGAGCTATATTCCGACACAAGGCAAAGGTTTTAAAAATAAGCTACCTCCTGCATTTAATTCGTTTTGAACACAAGGCATTAACGTTGAAACATAATTGATAGCATCGGCAGTTGGCCATTCACAACTTCAAGCCTACTCTGCCACCTAATACTATTATGTCTGCTTATCTAAATTGAAACCTCTGTTTACGATCTTTCCCAATACTTTTCTTGCCTTATGTGTCTGGAAATCTATCTGTCCCCTTCTCAATGTATCCGGTATTTAGAGAAGAGACTGCGCGAGTGAGAGGGGGTGACGGTGATAGCTCACGGCGCACAGTCACCATCGAAATTTATGTCAAGAGTAAGACGAGGTTTTTGTTGGGCAATTAAATGTTTTGGGCATTAGTTTAAAGCATTGAGGCAGGGACGAATAGAGGAAATACTTCCCTCAAACTTATCGCTGCACGTCCGTCTCAAATAAAAACAGAAAACAGAAAACGGTGGAAATACTCATCCGTGCTGAGTGTAGTACAGTAAATATTTGATTTGTGTGATCGTTTCACTCTCATCCTGAATGAATAAAGACCAGAAAACTAATGGAAATACATATTAGACCGAACAAGTCGGAAGCCGAATAATCTATTCGGGATGTTATTTGATTTTACCTGCAGATTAAGTTAATGTAAAATGGAACATCTGGGATCCCAATCTTGAGAATGGTCACAGAGAGCTCCCAATGAGAGCAGTGAGACAACGGCCTGCCGGCACCGGGCACTGAGGGGCTGGTTCCTGTGTAACAGTCACAAAAAAACTTCTTGGGCGTACTTAGTGAAGAGCAAACAAGGAAATTGTGCTTTATAACTGTATGTTTTGCTTCAATGTCACTAAGAATACATTGATATGATGGTGCAATGAATGTAAATAAAGGCACCTGCCGAGAGTATTGTTTCTTGTAGATGTAGTTTTAGCGAATAATGTATGTTTTAGAAATGAAAGGCAGGAGGGCGTTGACACGCTCAATGTTGCTGTCCGATCACCAGTGACCCTGTGTGGACTTGAACAACCAACCATTCGTGAAGTAGCGGAATGCGCTTACCGAATGCGCCATGGAGACTCCCTGAGGAAGTGGTAATAAAGGGGCCGTTGTCGGGTTGCGGGCCAATGAGCACGGATCGGCGCTGGCACACGGATTTTCACAATGACTTTTTCGGTAAGGGAGGGGAAGTAGTGTGCAATATACATAGCTTTGTTAATGATACAAATCTGGGCGTCAGTGTGCACTATAGAATATATTTTATGTGCACATTAGGAGTAGTTTTTTTTTCCCCACAGTGGTTAGCGATTGAACAGTGTTAATCTTCTGAGGTATCCGCGTTTCCTTGTACACAAAACACTGAACATTAACAATCACGGTCAGTGAACACCTGGAAAGGCAAACGGGATGTTTTCATTTATTTCAAGACAGTTTACGTAGATGAAAAAGTACGGCTCGATCGAATTATAAAGTTCCCGGTTGCGAGGGCAGCTGGAATATACGAACATATGAATCCGGAGCAGCAGTAGACCACTCGGCATCTCGAGCCTGCTCGACAATTAACATATCATCTCTGATTCCTTGAAACCTCATCTCCATATGCTGCTTCCCAGACGTGTTGTTAAGAAAGGAAATATGATTTTATATGGTTCCTTTTTTAAAATAAAGGTAAACAACAATTATTCACATCGAAGTTATTACCACGTCCCAGAACAGACCACAGAAAATGTAAAACTAAAAGTTTTTTTTTATTAATAACGTGAGGCCCTTTACCTCCCAATGATAATTATTTGATATAGGGGCTCTACAATCAGGGAGGTCCCTTCCTGAATTCAAGGTATTGGCATGTTATTTATATCAACTTTTCACAAGAAGAGCGATCGAAGGTGAAATAGACCTTAAGACAATCAGAAAGCAGAGAGGATGCTAAATTCAGGAAATAAATGAGTCAGCGCAGTCGGATAAGGAACAGGAACGGACAATGGAAATACGTCAACGGAATCCACCTGATTATTGCATTGATGATGAACTCAGGGAAATCCAGCGTGCAGCGAAGGAGAGACCGCGCTCTCATTGGCACAGGATCACAATCGACACCAACTTAACTGTAAGAAAGATGAAAGGATTTGAAGATATTATTGACGGAATAAGAAGTAAAGTGGCCGTTTGATTGGATCTGAGTGAATCTGTCATCCATGAGCTTTTTTTTTGCACGGCTGAAACTGAAATCTTTGACCTGCACAGAGTTTTGAGGCCGTTCAAGTGTCTTTAATGTAGAGTTTGATGCGTGAATTGGGAAACACGTCAGTGATGGGCCGGAGGGAGTGAATTATCGGTGGAGGACAGCTGGCCTGCTCTCTGGATTAGAGACAAGCAGTAGACGGAGCGCCTAAAATAAGGTCATAGGAGTTAGAAGCAGGAGTGGACCACTCGTGTATTGAAGCCGGCTGTACCATTACAATATTATCTGATTCTATTGTGGATATTTTCACAATAAGTAACAACGTCTCCACATTCATTTTGTTAAGAACCCTAGCGATCTGTATATTTCGATAACCCCCCTCTCACTTCCAATTTCCAGCGGATACAAAATTTACCTGTGGATCTTTCACTCAGAATACCATCTGCCCATTTTAGGTATTAATCTGGTAAATATATGTAACACCATTCCTTTAAAAAAAATCAAGTACCTTACATGGTTGTCCAGATGTATGTCACCGTTGACCCGGGTAGATGAAGCATAATCTGACCAGTTATGTATTCAAGTCACCTTTCAATAGCCGTTGCTTGATTACCCAATTACTTGCCATATAAGCAGGCACAACTTTTGCGGATATTGCGCCAGGGCATCTTGATCCTGTTGTCTCTCAGATCGGTACAAAATATCACTATTTACATAAAATACTTTATTTTTCTGCAAAATAATATGTTATTGTTGTTTTTCGTTACGTTGTTGCATATTAACCCCCATTTGACATATCTTTACTACTCACCTTTTATAAATTAGGATCGGTTTTCAGTAGACAGTTGAAAGTTGAGCACATGAGCGAATATGGGAGCAAGTTATGGAACTAGCGTGGCTGGTAGAGAGGCAGGAGGAGACTACTTGTAAATATGAAACACATTGAAATAACCATTGACGATGCAGAGGGACCATTCCGTGGAGATGTAGGATTGTGAATGACACGTAAAAATATGTAGTATAACGTTTGAGAAAACTGAGTAATCTTCGCTAAATACCTACTTTTTGTCCTTGTGCGGATGAATTGTTTCCTTCGCATCTGTTTTGCATATTCTTTCCGTTACGGACGTCAGATTGATAGATCCTTAATAATGCCTTTTAACTGCTGCACTTATTGGATATGGAGACTACATCTGCTACAGTGCAGTCATCCAGCACCTCAATGTATCCAGAGTTAACGGCTGTTTCAGGATTCCGCAATTGCATACTTTCCGTCTCCTAAGGTGATCCGGGAATCACTTCATCAAGTCCGGGGAGTTGCGACCCATTAAGCTCGATAAGACTTTGAGTACCTCCTAGTTTTTGGGATGATATTTTTGTATCAGTGGGAGATCATGATGTAGATAGTGACCGGAACACGGAAACTTACAATATTTAATATTTTCAAAACAAAATAATGTTTAATTTCACTGTCCCTCCCTAAATTACTCCACAACAGTGTCCTCGGTGACTGCAGGAGAGAAATATTTTAAACAGCACACTTACGTCCTCTGACTCGACACGCTGATTGTTACTTACACCCCGAAAGCATCATACTCTTTTCGTGGTTAGGCCTTTCCCATGAATGTATTCATGCAACATTTTGGGCTTTTCCTTAATGCCTTGCCTCATGTATGCCCTGCTAATTTATTTTTGGATGCGCCAAACACTCACTGGATTCCTAAAGGGTGGCACCTGTTTTTACCTCCAATTGATATCAGCCCCCGGTATGCCCAACATCCGGAGTTTCTTGAACCTGTCCTCTATACATTTCGCCATCAGTTGAGCACATCGAAACTGAACTGCCTTAAATTTATATTTCAATTAGTCTTACATGTCCTCTCTTCAAGCAGCTTCTCGCATCTACTTTGGTCATATCCTGTCTTGAAGTTTGCCTTTCCCAATTCAGGAATTAATTTCTCAACCATCCTTTTCGTGCCTGCATTGAAAGTTTCGGTATTGCGGTTACTCTCTCCACAATGGTATCCCACAGATACTTCAACCACGTCTCAAGATGTTTTCCTCAAGAATGTCTAATATTTGAGAATTAGATCAAAAAGCTTTCCTCGACATACTTTAAACTTCTTGACCCCTCTGTACATATCATACTAAATGATCCCAGTTAATATCAGCGAGTTGAAATCCCATACTACCATCACCCTGTTGCTCTTCAATGGCATACCAATCATTGATTTTCCGACCATTAATCTCGTGAACGTCAACATTGTCCATTGATGAGCTCAAAGAAATGCTTGAGATATCCACAGAAACAGAAGCGGCTAAACAGTAGTTACAGATTCAACACTAAATTGGAAAAACAAAAGACCTTGTTGAGGAAAGTGGCGGAAACATTTCACATTTGTGAGACTGTGTGACAAACGGCGGTAATGTGTGTGTCACCTCGAGAATCAATGACAGGCTCCAGAAGTCTTATTGATGGATATGTAATCACGGCGCAGTTTCCCTATGAAAAGGGTGCAAGAAATCACTGTCATTTTACCGGCTTTAGTTTTATGATTGTCAACATTTTGATCGATGATCTCCGTGGCGCTGAATTGTTCAGGGACAATAAAGTAAATGAAGAAATATATATCCACAAATGGGTGACAAATGAAAAAATAAAACACATCAGTATAGTAGCACGAGGGAAGATCTGCAATTGACTTTGAAATATGTGATTGGACAGGAAATGACGACAGAAACTGCGAAGGGATGAAAACCTCGGCATTACCGATTGGAAAAATAGAAGCAACAGTCGGGAGCCAGTATCAAGAACTCGAGATGTGACGGTCAGTTCTTTTTTCAGTAGGCGAGGCTTGGTGTGTCGGGCAGAATGATCCATTTCTGTGCTGAGAAGTATTGTACTTCTGCCTGTCTCCAAACTACCAGGGGCAGTCTGAGTGTTATCATGGTGTAAATCCTCCCCGAAAAGCATGCAGATCCTTCGTTCTACTGCAAATTTCAACACCCTTCCATTATTTTCCGAGTTACTGTGTTGAAGATCATGTAATAAATCATACTTATTTGAGATGAACGATCTTATTGTAAATAATATTGATCTTGACAGGAAATTGAGATAACGCAACTCAAAGTTCGTATCACGGAAATAGAACTTGTAACACACCATCTCAACGCCTGAACAAACAATATTTTGTAATATCCCTCAAGGAGCGAAATGTATTGCACGGAGACAAATTAAAAATAGACGAATGGCAATATTTGTTCAATGTGACTGATGCGACTGAGGAGATGTTTACACTAATTAGCTCAGATAATCTTGAATTTGCTGTATAAGAGCTTCTTGAATCAGATTTCATCACATTGTGCAGTTGGAAATTCAGTTCAATCCATCGTTGCTACACGCAGACAATGGGATATCCGGCCATTTACTGCACAGCCAGCATTTACTATCCTGTACTTGCAGCAGTTGTATTCTTGGTAAGATATGGATATGGCTACTATTTAGATGCTTACTCTTCTTGTTACTTCTGCAAACAGGACATCGATCATTTTGCTGTGGAGATCCGTAATCAAATGCAACATTTTGATTTATTGTCTCATGTGTGAGTTTGTACCAACAGGGAACGACCGTTTTGCGACAAAGAAAGGAACAAGTCTAGCCCTTATGAAGCTCCACCAAAAAGAGTTACAGTTTATTTCTGGCCTCCATTTTTTCATGAACGTCCTGACCCTGCACAATTATCCTCCTTACAATCGAGTCGAAGAGCCCCTTCTTTCTTGGTAACATTAGGAAACGTCTCTTTATTTCCCCATTAGACGCTTCCAGAGACAGATCGGCGACCGGCGATGCAGACTCAGTTTGCGAACCATGAAGGTTCCACACAGGAACCCATAATATCGTTCGTGCGCTTCCCACTAACGGTTGACCTGTTCCAACGACTTCTAATGCTTCTCTTAAAGAGTAAAACACAACTAACTGTTTTAAAGGCGTAAACGTTAAATATAGTCATATATGTAGTACTTAAGCTCAGCACGTTCATATCAACAGTAGAACTGTCCGAAACCTGAAGTGTTTTCGACATCCATTGATGCCGCGTGGCAGTCTGAGTCTTCCAATATTTTTCAGCTTTTGTAAACTATGCATATTGTGTTAAAATGGGCATAGCACTCTGTTCCTTGTTTCATTACAAGTAGAACCCCAACGCCAAACGAAAGGGTTTCATTACCTGCTCCAGTCACGGCTGCTGTAAACCCTAGAGTTCAGATAAGGCCCTCCGTTCCTATCCTCATGGAACCGCTCGATGGATCTGTGTCTTCTCCTCGCTTACAGCTCAATTCTTCCTGTTCCGCACTGGAGCTCACCGATTATCCTCTTTCAATATTCAGACAGCATGAATCTTTCGAAAAATTGCACATTTGTTAAATATCAATAACATCAGAGAAATCACACGTTACCATGGAGGTTGGCCAGCACTGCCAGACGGCGTTGGGGCGCTCCAGCGGAAATCACAACAGTACACTTCGACACCCGCTCGACAGGGGACGGATTGCCAGTCTTATCGCCATTCATACCCAGTCAATAAAGCACATTGGGGCTTGAGCCAGAGGCGACGGTTCCTGAGTATGCCAAAGCGCATTATCTTTAACCACGCAGATCAAATCTAACTAATTAATTTGATCTGATTGAAATTAACTCCTGGTGTTTCATATTTCTCGCAGTTAATTCAATGGCGATTGTGATCCTGTCCCGCGGAAAATGTTGTCTCTCCAAATGCATCACTCGCTACTTCGTGGCCATGGCGGCACCAGATCTGATCGTTGTTATCGTCGCCGTCATAGTGGAGCAGATTAATAATATCTAGGTGTTTGTTGATATCTTGCTCATAACTCCGGTTTGTTCTGTCACGCTGGTCATGAAGATTTCAGCCATGGACTGTTCCGTTTGGCTAACGGTCGCTTTCACTTTCGATAGCTGTATCTCAATATGTTGTCAAAGGTTGCGTGATAAATATTGCACCAAGAGAGCAGCGACTGTGGTTATAGGGACTGTGGTTGCAGTGAGCTGTGCGAGATGTGTTCCCTTTTACTTTTCATTACAGTCTTACGTTGTAATTGGCCACGTGCCTTGGCGTTGGGTCCAAAAAGCTGAATACTTTACATCATCCATGTGGAAAGTTTATGAGTTATTTGACAGTGCCATAACACCGTTACTACCAATCTGCTTAATTCTGCTGTTCAATGCTTTAACCGTCAGACATATAGCGGCAAACAGAGTGCGCCAGGGACTCCGGAACAGCTGTGAGAATCAGAAGGATTCAGAGGTGGAGAATAGGAGAAAGTCAATGATTTTGTTGTTCGCTTTATCAGCCAATTTCTTAGTTCTGTGGATGCCATATATAGCTCATTCCATGAACTGGCAGGTGCAAAACTATTTCTACACAGACAGATATTTGAGTACCCCGATATATATACTGCAACAGTTTGGGTTCATGTTGCGACTTCTCAGTACCTGCCCCAACACGTGTATCTATACAGTGACACAAAGGAAATTCAGGCAATAACTGAAGGAAGGAATTAAATATTTGTTTACAATAAACGGGAAACTATAGAAATAATACGGGCACCTGATGTCAACTTTCAAACAAGTAAACAAATTTTGTAGTTTAATAAACCATGCCATAAATCCACATCGGCTGGTGTTTCACAACGGAGACTATTATTTCCAGCAAATATGGTGAAAGTAATTCGTTGAAACACGGGAAACTGGACCAGAAAAAAGGAACCACGATACAATCGTTTCATGAGTGGACTTATATAAGAGGACACTCGATCTTTGATGCATTGCTAATGAGTTCAAATCCCATTGTGTCAGGTGCAGAAATCTGAATCTGAATTAAAACTGCGGAATTTATCTAAGAGGTTGCTAAATCACTGAAATTCACTGCATCAGGGTTTTTTTGAAGGTCAGATCATTGGTGTTGTTGAAAGTACCTTTTTATATATTATCAGTGAGGTATATGGGGCTGGCACGGAGGAGAGTTTGAGGCCCGGGACCGATCATCCCTAATCATATTTAATGGCGAAACGGGGCCGAGGAGGACGAATGGTTTGTTTCTTCTCTAGTGTTCCGCTTCTGATCTCAAAGGTGGAGTCTGTCAAATTGACCTAGAATCTACTGGATTTGCCTTTTGATGTTTTTGGTGGTGATGATAATAATAATAATTCTAATAATAATAGAAATTATATTAATTATTATTATAAGTTGTAGTAGTCGCATTAGTCGTAGTAATAGTATAACAATAACTACAACAACAATAACTACAAAACCGGTAAGGCTAAGCGGTTGATTCGTGTCCGTTCCATTAAAAAAAACACCCGCTTCAACTCAAATTGCCTATCCGGGAGCAGAGAAAGAAAATATTGGTGTCACCGGATATCGACATGATTGACTGTGTCCGTTAATCATGTGCAGACGAACAGAGTGGCCTCAACAGTGCGCAAATGCTCACCCTGATATTTCGGTATTGCTGACATATTAACCACAGAACCATAGAACCATACAGCGCGAAACAGGCCCTTCGGCCCATGTTGTACCGTCCATCAAAGCACCCACACACTATCCAAACCTTTTCTCCCGCATATCCCTCTATCTCGCATTCCTCCATTTGCCTATCCAACATACTCTTGAATCTGTCCAATGTATCTGCCTCTACGAGCACCCCAGGTAGTGCATTCCATGCACCAACCACTCTTTGGGTGAAAAACATCCCCCTGATATCTCCTTGGAACCTCCCACCCATAACCTTAAAGCCATGCCCTCTAATCTTGACCATTGGTGCCCTGGGAAGGAGGCGCTGGCTGTCTACTCTATCTATTCCCTTCAATATTTTAAATACCTCTATCATGTCTCCCCTCATCCTCCTCCTTTCCAGTGAATAAAGCCTTAGCATCTTAAGCCTCTCCTCATATTCCATACGCTCTAATCCAGGCAGCATCCTGGTAAATCTCCTCTACACCCTCTCCAACGCCTTCGCATCCTTCCTATAATGCGGCGACCAAAACTGAACACAGTACTCTAAGTGTGGTCTAACTACAGTTTTGTAAAGCTGCATCATCACTTCGCGGCTCTTAAACTCAATCCCACGACATGAAAGCTAACATCCCATAGGCCTTCTTAACTGCTCTATCAACCTGTGAGGAAACTTTCAACATATTTTGGGGTGACGACTTATGTCTTCTAATCTAGGCCTCAAGTCGACTTCTTTCACTTGTTTTCACTCATACATGGGCCACTTCATTATTTAGGTCTGGCGTTAATTTAGATTGCTCTTAAGGGTTAAGATCGTCGCTCACCTGGAGACACAGAATATTACGGTAGTGGCAGTAGAGTGGCGCAGCTCTTGTGTCGAGGGATTTTTTGTTACTCTCTGTGTGGATGTTGCATGTTCTCCCTGTAACTACGCAGGTTATTCCAGCTGTTCTCTTTTTCATCCATATTCCAAAAGCCTGCAGTTGGTAGGTATTGGTATTGGTTTATTATTGTCACTTGCACCGAGGTACAGTGAAAAAACTTGTCTTGCATACGGATCGTACAGCTCAATTCATTGCACAGCGCAGTTCCTTTGATTTAGTACAAAATGCATTGAGGTGGTCCATAGCATATTCATGTAGTACAGCTAAAACAACAACAGTTCAGATAAAGTGTCACAGCTACAGAGAAAATTCAGTGCAATAAGGTGCATGGTAGATCTTGAGGTCAGAGTCCATCTTATCGTATAAGGGAACAGTTCAATAGTCTTATCACAGTTGGGTAGAAGCTGTCCTTAAGTCTGGCGATACGTGCCCTCAGGCTCCTGTATCTTCTATGCTATAGAAGAGGAGAGAAGAGATAATGGCCAGGGTGGGTGAGGTCTTTGATTATGCTGCCTGTTTCATCAAGACAGCGAGAGGTAAAGACTGAGTCCAAGGAGGGGAGGTTGGTATCCGTGATGCGCTGGGCTGTTCCTCTGCCTTTTCTTGTGGTCCTGGGAAGAAAAGTTGCCGTACTAAGCCGTGATAAATCCAGATAGGATGCTTTATATCGCGCATCGGTATAAGTTCGTGAGAGTCAAAGTGGACAACCCGAATTTATTTCGCCTCCTGAGTAGTAGAGGCGCCAGTGAGCTTTCTTGGCTTTGGCATCTACGTGATTTGACAAGGACAGGCTGTTGCTGATGTTCATTCCCAGGAACTTAAATCTCTCAACCCTCTCGACCTCAGTACCATTAATGTAGAGAGGTGCATATACACCGCCCGCTTTCCTGAAGTCAATGACCAGCTCTTTTGCTTTGTTGACATTGAGGGAAAGGTTGTTGTCATGACACCATTCCACTAAGCTCTTTATCTCCTTCCTGTATTCCGACTTATCGTTGTTTGAGATACGGCCTGCAACGGTGGTATCATCTGCAAACTTGTAGATGGAGTTAGAGCAGAATCTGGGCACACAGTCATTGTTAAAGAACGTTGAGCATCAGCACCTTCATGAAAAGGCGAAATGGGTGCGATGTTGGACTCTTGGCCTCGGCACCCATGTCAGGATCAACGGCCACACTGACGTCCACTGCCGAGTGTGCCTGATTATGATGAAGCAGCTCTATTCCTAAGAATTGTCGTTATCAATAGGTAGCTGTTAATGGAACAAAATAAATAAGGACCAGAACAGATACATTTCCGCCAGTTTTCAAGGCTGAGACAAATAGTCTCCAACCTCAAAATAAATGTATGTAATGGATTAGGACAGCAAAGTGTTCCACTTATGCAGGGGGGTCGTCGTCAGCTGATAAAGTTAGCCAAAGACTGGTAAATGAAGTTCAATTCAAGTAATTGCGAGCTGTTGCATTTTGGAAAGTCAAATAAAGGTATGACTTTCACACAGTGAACCGGAAGGCCCAGAAGAGTGCTGTAAAAAAGAGGCACCTTGTAATCCAATTACATTGTTCCTTGAAAGTGGACTCTCAGGTATAACACAGTTATCAAGAATACTTTTGGTCCACTGGGCCGTGCCTGAGTCCACCAGACTTAAGGACAACTTCTATCCCACTGTGATAAGATTATTGAATGGTTCCCTTAGACAATGAGATGGACTATGACCTCACGACCTATACTGTTGTGACCTTGCACCTTATTGCACTTCATTTTCTCTGTCGCTGACACTTTACTCTGCTGTTATTGTTTTTACCTGTACTAAATCAATGCACTCTGCACTATCTCAATGTTTCCACACTGTGTAATCAATTGACCTCTCCGATCGTTTTGTAAGACAAGCTTTTCGCTGTAACTCGGTACAAGTGACAACAATAAACCAATACCAATACCTTTACCAATATCAAGAAACAAAATGTGACTGAAAGTATTTTTCGTTTTTCGTAAGAAAGCAGTTTTACTGACTTACCAGAAAGGATGTTTTCTTTTTTATTCTGAGTGTTTTCTTAAGATTAAACGTGAAATGAAATACAATATTTAACTGTTTCATGTGCCACGTCGCTGTGAATAATGAATTCGATGTTTCAAAGAGCAATCCAAAGCTGTACTTCCACTTTAGTTTCCCAATATATATATTGCAGTTAAATGGAACGGTCGACAAAAGCCAGCCTGTTACTGCCAGCTATTTCTACAGTTTGCAATGCAATCTCGTTTATGTGAACCTGATGTTTATTTTAATGCAGTCTTGTAAATGCGCTGCAGTTCAGGCAGCATTTATGGAGAAAGGTAATGTTCATTTGAGGAAAAAGGTAGATATGGCACATATTGTACTTTTTAGAGAAGTGAGTTCTCGCCTCTCTTCCCGTAGTCCCAGTTGCCTTCTACTCCAAGAATTATCTGTCGTGGCTGCATCATTTTTCCGTGTGACGGATGCTCAACATATTCTACACCACACTTGGTCCGTTTACACATGTGAATTTTAAACTATTTGTCTTTCTGCGAGTCGATCCAACCTGCTACTCTTGAACGTATTATTCTGTTGCCATCAAACACTGCAGGTCCTTTGAGCGTTTCATTCTTTTCATTCACTGTTCTGAACATACTGAACCTATCATGCACACTCCTGAAATAAAATGTACCAGCCCTCTTTTTTGAGAGCGATCTTTATTTAATATCCTCACATCTGGCTGGAGAGGCCCTTACACACAATTTTCCCAAAACGTCACTGAGATCCTGTGCGGCTGGCAACACTTAATGGCGATATACTGCTTCATTTGGGACAAGTTTTCAAATGCGACGGCTTCATTGGCCATTCTTCCGACACAACTTACTTAATTGTTTGAATTCACAGATGTACATATTCAGTTACTCCTCATCACTGGAACAGTCACAACAACAAGCGGCGCGATCCTATTTTTAAACATACCTTGTTTTACGTGGAAATTGGTCAATTGGTCCTGAATGGTAAAAGAAACTATCCGGATGATGCATGAGTCGTAATTATTTGCAGGGGGGATTTCTCCAGTATAACTCGAGATTCCTTTCCAAATATTCAGCACATGCATTCAGTCAGTATCTTCTTCGAATCATCACAGACAACTATGATTCTCGCGTGAAATGAGGTATCCACTGATTTTCAAGATAGAACGCATTTATTATCCTATACTTGCGGCCTTCAGTGTCGTCGGTAAGGTTCTACATGAGTGTCAACACTGTTAGCAATGCCGATCTCTTCTTTCAGTGTTTGCCGACTTTGTTACTTTATCTTTCTGTTTTCGAGTTATTTATCTGTCTGTATTTTCAGAACACGGTGTTATTGTTATGGGATACACCTGTTTAAACAAACAATCCGCTGAGCTTTTTTCAAGGCAGCTTTCCGTTTTCCATTATTTGAGCACTGTGCAGTTCACCAGCTGAAGTAGGCACTGATCTCAGTTCGACAGATAAATTGGTTTGTATCCACTACAAATCACGAGAGATTTAATGATACTTTCATGAAAGATTTCAATACTATGCCAGAAATACACAGGAGTGATTAATTTTCCGATTTTTTTTTAAAAAAAGCCCGCCATACTATGGGGCGACATTTTTCTGTCAGTGAGATCTGAGACCAGTCGAAAAATCCAAACGAAAACGACGTCCAGAAGATTTCTTCTCTTCGTGCAATTTACATTGTAGGTGTAGATGTTAACTTTCTTTTAACAAAGCGAAATCCAACAACAAAATAATACTTTAATAAAATAAAACCGAAGTAAGGCAAAACAAAACACTCATGCGTTATGCGAATCCATCCATTTGTCTACCTGCGATTCACTTTTTGTTTAACTGTAACATCACATTGTGCATTCTGTTTTCCTTTTACTATCACGATATTCTTATGTTTGGAATGGCATGTAGGTATGGCATGCAAACAAAAGCTTTCCGGAACATTTCGGTACATGTGAAAATAATAAGGCAAGATCAATACCAATTCCAAATTGACTAATTATTGATGTTAGTTGCATGTTGTCACAAGTCAAGTTGTGCACAGCTGCATTAAAAATCCCGCTGACAAAAAATGACTTTGAAAAAGATAACAGAACATAAATGGTGTTTGGTTGATGAGTTCTCGGTCATACAGGAAATGGATTTACTTTAAATCAGTTGTAACACTTCTCTTCGATCAACTAAATTTAGACAGGATTTTAAAACTAACGATGGGACTGAACTACTCTCTATCTATGCCGTAAAGATTGGAATCTCTCTGTTCTTCACATTTTACTTTGTTTATAAAATGCTTCAGAACTTGTCCCCTGAGTACAGGAAACAAATTCCTTTGCATGTAAAGGACAACAATGGAATATTCAAGAAACTAAATTTATAAAACGTGCTATGATTTATTTTCTGCACATCTATACATCGAAATGCACACAAAAGTTACTTTACACATTTGACCAGATAGCAACAACTTTGCAATTCATTTCTCACGTCAGAAGGTTCCTGAGGACTTCCATCATCCCCGTCACCCACCCCCTTAATTCCTTGTCCAACTGAACCATTTAAATATTGCTTTTCTTGAATTAAGATAGAAACTGTTGATATATGTTTGAACCGGTCTCCTCGAGAGTTCTATCGTTTACTGATTTGCCATCCACTCCGTCGCTTTACTTACGTTTATTTCTGTTATGGTTTCCTTCTGCAATAGAGCTCATCAATCATTGACTAGCTGCACTGTAGGTTCATTTTCTGTAACGTGTTATAATCACGGGCTGTTTCAGAAACGCCTCTAACGACTTCAGAGAAATCTTCTAATGTACTGTCCATTTCTTCTTTCCATTTTGCGGTATTATGAACCAGATGGTGCGTTACAGATGTTCATTGATCATCATGTTTTATTATATAAGTTTATAATTGTTGTACCGATTGTTGTCATTTATATAATGTGTAGATAAGATTTGGAACACTTAAAATAATATGTCACTTTAAACCAAATCCCTGTGTTTGTTTTTCCGGAAGTCAATATAAGCTTTGCATTTCACTTTATTTCTTCAGTTGCCACGTTACTTGTCGATTTTCGCTTCTTGGAATACTTAACATTTCAACTTGTTGTCAGATATTTCTTCCTGTCATATTAATGCTTTGATGTCCTTCATTGCCGTGCATCTATTTCCGTACCCCTATTTTGCGATGTCGCTGATACCATTTATAGTGCGAAACAACCAGTACCAGTCATTACTTCATGGTGTTCCCGATTTCTTTTTTGCGCGCTCTCTCTTTCTTATTTCCTAAACCAATTCCTGTTTTGCCTCCTCTTTCTGTCGTTGTCTCCGTGAGAACTTCAAACCAGTTTGTCGATATCTTGTTCTTCATTTTTATTTAAATAATACATTCTTGATTTACCGTTTTCTTCCCAGTTTCATCTCCAAATCGTTAACCATGCTACATTTCATTTTGCAACATTTCAAATTATAGTTCTGGTCAGAACACGCTAAAATCTCCAACTTAACAGTTAACAGCAGTTCAGGAACGGTCCTACTTTCGTTTGTTAATGAAGTTTTCTGATTATTATCTGTTTGCCTTCAATAATTTTATTTTAACATTTAATACGTTGCACTGTTCAGGGTAATCCCGGAGCCAGCCAATCTGAATTCAATGTAAATCACCTTTCCACAGATAATATTGAAGTTACTTGTCAGACCATATTTAAATAGTATGTATTGTATTCTTTCCTCTGCATTCTGATATTTCTCGTGCAATTTTGAGTTCAATATAGATATAACATGCCAGTAAACCGAGTGAAGGGTTAACTACCCACACAATTGCAACAGTGATAGCCACACGAGGCGAAGATTCCGGCCGCCCTGGGGACGGTGCAGAACAGATTCGGCAGACGTTACATTGATTGGAGCACTGCACTTATTGGGAATAATTGGATAGGCGGAATGTGTTTTCCCTGGAGCGGAGGAGGTTGAGACGTGAATAGATAGAAAAATACAAAATTATGCGAAAGGTAGAGGCGGTAGACAGTTAAAGAATTTCCCCACTGCGGTTGTGAGTAATACAGAATATTATGGGTATAAGAAGAGAGTTCGGAGTTTTCGTGGGAATATGGGGAGAATTTCTTCATGCGGAGTGTGGTTGGAGATTGGAACGTGCTGCAGGTGGAGGCAGGTTTACTTCCAACACTTTGTAACCATTTGGACAAACACGTGAGTCGTCAAGGCGGAGAGGTCGACTGAAACAAAATGCGGTAAGTGTCATTGGTACAGATAAAGACGGCGGACATAGTGGACATTGTGGAATGGTCTGTTCCAGTACGGGGCAACAACAGAACTCTTTGGCAATATGACATCTGAGTATTCATTCACAGTATGACCTTGTTTGGGGAGAGATTGATGATTTTCTGTTTTATTTCTACAGTCAATTCTGTCGCGATTCTCATCCTGTCCAGTGGAAGATGCGGCCTTTCTAATTGCATCACCGTGTACCTTAACGCCATGGCAGTAGCCGATCTAGCGGTCATTGTTAGCGAAGTGATTGTGCATCGGATTAATAACATGTATTTTCTCATGAGTTTCCTGTTCCTCACTCCTGTTTGCTCTCTCAGACACGTCCTGTATATTGTCTCCATTGACTGTTCCGTTTGGTTTACTGTCATTTTCACTTTTGACCGCTTGGTAGCAATTAGTTGTCAGAGACTCAGACGAAAGCTCTGACCCCCGACAACTGCTGTGGTTTTTATACCAGCTGTTTGTGTGTGTGTGTGGGGGGGGCATTTTGAAAAATCTTTCCCGCTTATTTTGGTTACAAACCTGTCTGTGTAATCGACAATGTCCCGTGGTAATGCACTGGAAAAGCGGAATTTTGGACGTCTCCCGACTGGAAGCTTTATCAACGCACCAGTATTATTGTAACAAACTTAATGGCAATCCTATTAATATCGATGTTTCATACTCTAACGATCAGGTACATTATTGCAGTAAATAGAGTTCGAAGGAGACTTCGAAGTAATAGTGGCATGCTACTGATCAGGACACGGAGAACCGGAAGAAATCGATTGTTTTGCTGTTCGCTGTATCTGCCAACATCATCCTGTTGTCGATGCCCAAAGTTGTTCACACATTAAACTGCCAATTGCAAAATTATAATTACACGAATAAGTCCTTGGATATTCCCGAGTACATCGCTCAACAAGTCGGAATCATGCTACAACTGCTCAGTTCCTCCACTAACACTTGCATCTATGGAATAACATAGAACAAGTTCAGAGAGGAGCTCAGGAACGGCATAAAATACTTCCTGACCCTGAATGGAAAAAAATAATTGTAAAATAAATCAAACGACAAGTTCCTGTCAGCTGTATACTTTTTCATTCTCTTCTGTTGGAGCGGGCAGGGAACAAATACTGCAATGGGCAAAGATAATACAGATTAGTCATTCAGTAAACACGCAGGGCTTTGCTTTAGCGAAGGAGAGTACGTCAACCGGATATAAAGACTACTGACTTCAATTATCGATATCACGTGAAAAATGACAATTTTTACCCTGACCTCCCGGTGTAACAAGTTCTGGTCTCCTGAACGTCATTCCATTATCCGCAAATATCACATACATAAGGTACACTGCACATACATTGGATCACAATAATCACAGACACTAATTCAGACAACGTCGGAGAATCCGCCTCTGCTCTGTAATGAAAACAATCAACTGATGTTCAGCGGGATCCCTATAGGGAGGAGAATCATTTTCATGTGGGCAAGTCTTTACCAGAACACTCTCCCAATAGAGAGAAAGGAACAACGGGTTTCGGAGAGAATCCGTTGAACCTGAGTAAATATTCCTGAAGTTCAAGAGCAGAAGTTGAGAAGTGAGATCTGTCTCGAGGTGTTTGGACGGTCCAGAGACAAAGTATCTGCAGAAAAGTTTATCAGTGAATGCTTCGTTAAGAAGGTACACATGGAGATAAATATGAATAACTCGTCTCGACTGTTAAAGTGGACGTTTCCATCAATGCATCATCATTGCATCATCATCGCATGAATGCACCTTTCAAATCCAACGCATTTAACTTATTGCTGCATAATGCTGTTAAAACTTGTCTTGGCCTCAATTTATTGTGGCTATTTACGTGAATCGACGTCACATTTAGTCGGTGACATCTATATAGCAATACCTGGGAAATTCCTGATTACCATTCCGGAAAGTTTGTTTAAGCTCCATTTGCAAGGATGAGGCCAATTCCTCCCTCTGCGTGACCGCATATCCCTTGATCCTCAGTTCCATTTCGTGAGTTTCCCCGCAATGCTGCCTCACATCGATACCCCAGTCTTTCAAATTGAGTTTGGAAGCGTTTTTTCCCGAGTATTAGAACTCGCAGAGGAGCAGATTATGTATGTTTGCCGTGTAAATATTTCGAAAATTTCACATGAAAACAGAAAACTAGAAATACCCAGCAGGGCACATTGCATCTGAGAGAAGAGGACTGGCAAATGCTCTGACAAAGTGCCAACGTCCTGAAACGTCGACTCTGTTATTTTTTCCACAGTTACTGCCTGATCTGCTGAGTGTTTCCAACATCTCTATGCTGTTTCAGTTTTTAATATCTACAAATGAATGTGCAAGTATTGGAACTTTTGCTCTTCCTCTTCACAAAGAAGAGAAAGCCTGCCACAGCGGTGACCTTCGTCAAGTCTGCTCTTGCTGTTCGTCATCATGATTAATACAGAATGTTACCATTATTGGACTGTGATCTGACCATTACGTTTTATTTTCTACGCCTGCCCAAACTTGCTGGTAGCCGTCATTATAAGTTTAGCATGCTGAGGTTCCCAGTATGCACAGATGCAATCCAATTGATTCCATGGCTTCATGCACAATGCACTTGCCACTGGCTGCCGTGTTCACATTGAAACCGGTGAGTGACCTACTGGGCGACCTCCGTTCCGTTTGTTTCTGCAGCCAGCAAGCGGGGTCCTCCAATTCCCTTTCATATTTCCTCAGTCTAACGTTCCAACTGGCCAGCCGAAACGTCTCACGCCAGGTCTTGTTCTCAGCCGGTTACTCACTTTCATTTATCGTGTTTCCGTTCATCCATGCGTCAGATTTGAACTCGGTGTCACGATACGAATTGCGAGAACATGTCGGCTTATTTGCCCACTCTCACTGATTTGCGGCTCCCTCAGAGTTATGGCAAACTATTTAAAAGGCTTGTGTGTTTTCGCGGGCTTTCTTTTACATAATCGGCCCGGGGAGATGTTGGAGCAGTGGGACCCTCACAGGTAAGGGCTTACTATTTGAAAAGCTTGTGTGTTTCGTGTGTTTTCGCGAGCTTTTTTTATCTTGCATAATTACGAACAGTCAAAAAAAGGAGTTCGTGCCAAGCGGACCCGACATTTTGGAGTGGCCCTTGTCTGAGTGGACAGATTCAGAGTGAGTGCCTTTGTCAGAACAGGCTTAGGTATCAAGAGGCGGAGGCCATCTGAAACAACACTGGTGAGTCGTTGGTAATAAATGTAAGGTTTACTGTTATTGTTATGACTTTTAAGTAGACTACAGCCAGGTAGGAGAAAAAAATAGTTCAGATGGAGGTCAATGCGATGTGCTGCAGCTGCATGATGAGGGAGCTAGTGGACCCTGCTGTGGTGCACGGTGTCCATTTCTGCAGTGCTTGAAGTTACAGGAACTTCGGCTCAGAATTGATTAGCTGGAGTCGCAGCTTCAAACGCTGCGCAGCATCAGGGAAGGAGAGAGTTATGTAGATGCTGTGCATCGGGAGGCAGTTACCACGCTTAGAGCAGGTACTTCTAGGTTCATTGTGATCTCCTCTGGGGTAGGTGGGACAGGTTTACACCTGACCTCGACGGGGACAAATGTCCTTGCAGGCAGATTTGCTGGTGTGGGTCGGGAGAGTTTAAACTAGTTTGCAAGGAGGATGGAATCCGGAGGGATAGGTCAGTGGAAGGGCTGCATGGAGTAAAGCCAGATTTAACATATAGAGAGGATTTGATGAAGGAGAAGCAGGGTATAGTGTGTAACAGTAGTAGGGTGAATCGGCTAAAGTGCATTTGCTTAATGCAAGAAGCATCTGGAATAAGGGTGATGCACTAACTGCTTGGATACATACATGGAACTGTGATATTGTGACTTTTACAGAGACTTGGCTATCACCAGGGCAGGAATGGATACTGAATATTCCCGGATTTCAGTATTTTAAAAGGGATAGGGAGGGGTGGAGAGAAGTGGAGGAGGGGTGGCGATACAGGTCAGGGATATTATTACAGCTGCAGAAAGGGTGGACGATGTTGCAGAATCCTCACTAGATGCAGTATGGGTGCACGTTAAGAACGATAAAGGAGCAGTTACTTCACTGGGAGTGTTCTATAGGCCCACTGGTAGCAGCAAGGATACTGATGAGCAGTTCGGGAGGCAGATTTTGGAAAGGTACAAAAATAGCAGGGTTGTTACCATGGGCGACTTCAACTTCCAAAATAATGATTCGCACCTGCTTAGTACCACAGGTATAGATGGGGCAGAGTTTGTTAAATGTGTCCAGGACGGATTCCTGTTACAGTATGTTGATAGGCCGACTAGAGGAAATACCAGATTAGATCTAGTATTAGGTAATGAACCGGGTCAGGTGACAGATCTCTCAGTGGGTGAGAATTTGAACGACAGTTACCAACGCTCCCTAACCTTTAGCATTGTCATGGACAACGATACGAACAAAGAGCACAGTAAAATATTTAATTGGGGAAGTGCAAATTATGAGGCTATAAGGCTGGAATTTGTGAGTGTGAATTGGGATGACTTTTTTTGAAGGGAAATGTACTATGGATATATGATCGTTGATCAGGGATATCTTGCAGGATGTTAGTGCTAAATGTGTCTTGGTGAGGCAGAGAAAGAAGGTCAGGGAGAAGGAACTATGGTTGACAAGAGAGGTGGAACATCTAGCTCGGATGTAGAAGGCAGCATAAGGTCCAGGTAGCAAGGATCAGATCGGTCTCTTGAGGAATATAGGGAAGCAAGGAAGGAAGGTAGGAGAGCGATCAGGGGACATGTAAAAGCCTTGGCGAGTCGGGTTAATGAGAATCCCAACTCTTTTCTCACGTACGTGAAGAGCAGAAGGATGACGAGAGTGAAGGTAGGACTGATTAGAGACAAAGGTGGGAAGATGTGCCTGGAAGCTCTGGTAATGGGTGAGATTCTCAATAGGTACGTCTTCAGTATTCACCAAGGAGACGGGACTTGAGGACCCTGAGGACAGCGTTGGTTAGGGTATTCGACAGCATGTAGATGTCAAGAGAGAGGATGTGTTGGAGCTGTTAGAAAATATGTTGACAGATAAGTCCCCGCGGACTGACGGAGTATTACCCAAGCTGTTCCGCCAGAAGAGGGAGGAGATGCTGACCCTTTGGCTAGGATCATTGGGTCCTCGTTGTCCACGGTAATTGTACCGGAGAACTGAAGGGTGGCAAATGTTGTGCCCTTATTCAATAATGTTAGTAGTGAGAGGCGAGGGATTTATTTACCAGTGAGCCTTACGACTGTGGTAGGCAAGCTGTTGGAAAGAATGCTTCGATATAAGATCTATACGATTTTGGAGAATCATGGTCTGATCAGGGACAGCCAGCATGGATGGCTTTGTGAAGGGCAGATCGTGTCTCACAAGCCTGTGAGTGTTCTTTGAAGACGTGACCAGACAGATTGATAAAGGTCGTGCAGTAATGTGGTCTACATGGATTTTAGTACGTCATTTGCCAAGGTTCCACATGGTAGCCATCTTCAGAAGGTCAGAGGGCATGGGATACATGGAAGCTTGGCCATGTGGATTCAGAATTGGCTTGGTTGTTGAAAGCAGAGGGTTGTGGTGGAGGGAGTTCAATCAGATTGGAAGGCGGTGACTAGCGGTGTCCCACAATAATCGGTTCTTGGACCTCTGCTATTCGTGATTTTTATTCATGACTTGGCTGACGAGGTAGCAGGGCGGGTTGGAAAGTTTGCAGACGACACAAAGGTTGTTGGTGGTCTGGAGAGTGTAGAGGATTGTCGAAGATTGCAGAGGGACATTGATAGGATGCAGAGCTGGGCTGAGGAGTTGAAGATGGAGTTCAATCCGAAGGAGTGTGAGGTGGTACACTTTAGAGAGACAAACTCTAAGGTAGAATACACATTTAGTTGCAGGAATCTGGGAATTGAGGAGCAGCATAGAGATCTAGGGATCCATATCCACAGATACTGAAAGTTCCCTCACAGGTGGATAGGGTAGTTAAGAAAGTTTATGGGATGTAAACTTTCATAAGTCGAGGGATCGAGTTTAAGAGCCGCCAGATTATGCAGCTCCATAAAACTCGGGTTATACCACACAGAGTACTGCGTCCAGTTGGTCGCCTCTTTATATGAAAGATGTGGAAGCGTTGGAAACGGTGCTGAGGAGATTTACCAGGATGCTGCCTGGTTTGGAGAATATGCATTCTGAGGAGAGGCTAAGGGAGCTTGGGATTTACTGTTTCGAGAAAAGGAGGTTGAGAGGAGACATGATAGAGGTGTACAAAATATTAAGAGGAATAGACAGAGTGAACAGCCAGCCCCTCTTTCCCAGGGCACCAATGCTCAATACAAGAGGGCATGGCTTTGAAGTAATAGGTGGGAAGTTCAAAGCAGATATCAGAGGAAGTTTTTTTTTTACCTAGCGAATGGTTGGCCACGGAATCCGTTGCCTGGGTTGGTGGTTGAGGCAGGTAAATTGGTCAAATTCAAGAGATTACTAGATAAGCATGTGGAGGGATTTAAAATATGTGGGAGGAAGAGGGTAGACAGTCTTAGGCGACTTTTAAGGGTCGGCACACCGTTGTGGGCTGAAGGGCCTGTATTGTGCTGTACAGTTCTATGTAAAGGATATCAAGCGAGAATTACATGTGTCACTTATTCGGAGGGGGGGGTGGGAGAGGGGAGGGAGGGACACGCGAGCCCCCAACACTTCGTATCAGCGTTACCAATAAACATATTTCCTAAGGAAGTGTTAAAGCAATTCACAAATACGTATTCTATCGTGGATTCTCGGGAAGACTGGTCCATCTGCCTGACGCTCAGTCGCCATGCATGGGGTATTGGAGTGCAATGCTGCTTTTACTGGCGATATACGTGATATTCGATACTAAAGAGAACGTTCAGCTCCACTGAAGGTTGAGAGTGTTTGTTGCCGTAATGAAGCAGAATTTAAACTGGGCAACACATTTGGCAATATTCTCAAAGCAAAGAACAACACCGTCATTCCTCGTTGTAACTGAAACAGAACGTTGTCAATGGTTCTCATGGTTACAGGGCAAGGGCCCGAAAAATTTCACATTTATTAGACAGAACACCTGTAGGCCGTCAATGTGGGATTATAACCAGGAAGAAACAAGGACTGGCCCGGAAGTGTTTCACGCATATGTAATCAGGGCATGGGACTTCGCACATAAATATTTATCAGACACTGATTCTGTAAGACAATAACGTGGAATTGTCACCTGGAGTCAACAGAGCCTGGCGGTCCCACTGTTTCATGGAGAAACGATGGGGGCGTGGGACGTTTCACACAAAAGAATAGTGCAAGTATATAAAGTTGTCACTTAGCCCTTTGTTTTGGAGTTATCAATGCATTTGGATCAAATCCAAGTCACCTTAAAGCAAATAAGGAACATATCGCTTCTAGCGTAACAACCCATGGATAGATTGCCATTTTAGCCGATATATTGTTCCAGACAGGCAGCTACTAACCAAAAATTGTAGCAGATTCAGAACCTTGTAAAATCTACAAACACTAATAGTGATTAATGTCTGAACATAACACAAATAGAAGAGACTTTACCAAGTATCAATGCCGCGAATTGAGGTGGTAGTGTCATTCAGTGGGAGATTTACCGATGCTGCAGGTCATACGGTGCATTTCTGTGCTGGAAAGTGTCGATATTCAGTTTGTCCACATGCTTCGGGTAGTTTAATGAAACAGAGTTTTGGCACTCTTCGCAGATGGCTGCAGCATCCGTGTGGATGCAATGATCTCCTTAGAAGAACATAAATACTGTAACCGTTTATTAAGTTATTTTTCATCGGCTGTGACTATTACTTACCGCAATAAACCAAGCTGAAGGCAAAAGAGAGGCGAGATTATTCCCTCAGAATGAAAAGGTTTACCTCATTCAAATGCGGAATTAATTTCCCTTTCTGAACTTGAGAAGACTTGTCCGGCACCTGCATTTACAAATGAAAATTATTTTAAAAATGTTGAAAGATACGATCCACTGTTCAAGAGTATTGAGCCAAAGAATTGTTCCATTCAAATCATTTCATTGTGTCATGGAGAAGGAATGTGCAACATTCCTATTTAGAATTATAACAAACAAAGATAAAACTAATTGTCTTTTTTTTTGTAATTCCCTCGAGCTGCAAATTTCATTGCACAGTGACACAATGGATAAAAGATTCACCTGAAGTGCTTGCGCAGTGGATTGTTCCCAATATGCCTGAGGAGTCGGTCACATTAATTGGCTCAGTGCACTTTCTTTCTCCCATTAAAGATCTTTCAAACCAATTACCAGTATATTTGGGCAGTTGGAATATTTTGAACAACTGATCTCCTCTTCAAATGGAAAATAGGATCTCAGTAAATTTAGTAGCATTTCTATCCTGTACTGGCAGCGATTGGTATCCCTGGTAAGTTACTGGAGCTCAATGTTATGTCTGAAATTCCTTCTCCTTGTTCCACCTTCTGCATTGTGGAATAGTCCCTCTGCAACCGATGACAGATGCTTCCTCGCTGATGAGTGTTTCTTGATTGTTCAGGTTTCACGTATATACTTTTTCAGGTGTTGTTGACCGTTATTAATGTATTTTATCTTGTAAATTGCAGCATTTGAGTTAGTGTTAATATTGGCATTGTTCTGGCAGATAACCTTTCCGACGATCTGAAGCATTGCCGGTCTATATCGTACTTGTTCTGGGTCTGAGTCTGCATCCATATAGAAACTTGGAAGTTAGGGAGTCTGTTGGTGGCGTTGGGTAGACTAAGTCATAACTTGGCTTTGGTTCAAGCACTTTTTAATGTACTATTTACCACTCTTTAATAAGTCTTTTACAATACTGGCACGTTTAATTTCGATTTTTAACTGTTAAAATGAACACCAGATCTAAAGCGTCAACTAACGGTAAAGGTAATGGAGACCAACCTACTTTGGAAGCTATTTCTAATCTGGATAGAAAGTTTGACCGGAGCTTTGCCGAATTGAAGTCCATTTTAAAGGACTTTGAAGACAGACAAAATACACTTTGCAGGAAAACGCCAAACAAAAGCAACTAATTGCTGAACTCGACCAAGCTGGTAAAGAGAGAGATGCCAAACTCCACTTACTTGAAAAAGCCTTAATTACGACCAAGCAAAACCTGGAAAAGCAACAACAGAGGATCAGCGACCTGGAAGGACGCATCAGGAGGAAAGATTTAAGAATCATCAACTTCCAGAGAACACAGAGACTGGTAACCCTACGGAATTATTTTCTAAACTTCTGGTCGATGTGTTTGGTTCAGAAATGTTCCCTATTCAGCCCATTATGGATGGAGCTCACAGAGCATTAAGATCCAAACCTGCTCCGGATCAAAAACCTCGGCCAGTAATATTGAGATTTCATTATGTCAACCTCAAGGAACTCTTGATTCGTACCGCTCGCGGACGTGAAATTATTCAATTTAAACAATGAAAGTATCGGACAGTTGAAGATTATACCCCAGAATTTATGAAAGAAAGGCTGACCTACAAACCAATTATGGCTCGTCTCAATCAAACCAATTATAATACTGTATTATTATTCCCAGAAAGGTTGAGAATTACACTATCTGATAAATCTCGAAAATGGTTTACATCCGTCCAAGGCCGAGGAATTTCTTTTGAACTAGCTTTTAATTTTAGAAGCTAAGAAATGCGGAAGAGTCACCGTGTTTTTCCTTTGATTTACTTCCTACTTGCTTTATTATCCAATTAGTTTTTAGATTTAAATCTTTCCTTTTTCTTCTGTTAATATTTTTAATTTTTTAATAATAATTAAGAATTCAACAACATGACTGATCGTTTACTTTCTTTTCGAAATAGTTATTAAGCTGAATCTTTTAAATGTTGACTGTTAACGCCCTTTGGCTCTGTTTCAATCTCACAACTATGGTTGTTCGTTCGATATCTTTGTTTGGATTAAGTTGTTCACCCCTCGTCTAAACATGGGTGGTTTATAGATTTTTCAACTTGGACTACTGCCACCAATAGAACTGTGGTTAGTTCAATCATAGGGTAGCTTTCTGGCAATCTATTGGCCAGTTTTCGGGCTGTTATGGGAAGAGGTGGGGCTGTTGTTATGTTTTTTTTTATTCTGGACTAAACTACAATTGTTTCTAAATTGTCGTCATATCCGCTTCCTCTTTGAACTTTTTTTTACTCCTTCCTGCTGGTAAGACTGGCATATACCAAGATTAACCCTTTACATGCCATATGTTTTTAATCTGTTAAAATAGATAAGACTTTTAATTTTATTTCATGGAATGATAAAGGTTTATACAATCCGTTTAAACGCAAGAAAATCTTTAAAGTTTTTCATAGATTAAATGCTCAAACCATTTTTGCTCAGGAGACTCATATCAGGAAGAAAGATAATCAAGGTCTTTTTAGAGTTTGGATGGGTCAACAGTTCCATTCAAATTCACAAGAAAAGGTGAAAAGAGTTTCTATTTTTATAGACTTCTCAATTTCGTTTGTCCGTCATGAGACAATATCAGACACAAATAGTAGACTTTTATTAATTACTGGTCTACTTCATAATACAAAAAGTTGTTATGGTTAATATTTATACACCCAATGTAAATCACCCTGATTTTTTAAAACATCTGTTTGCATTTTTTCTTAATTTAAATGAATACAGTGTGATTATTGGTGGAGATTTTAACTGCTATATAAACCGTTCGATGGATAGATCTGTGTCAAATCCTGCACTTGCAAACAAATCCGCTGTCTTTATTAATTCCTTCTTAGTTGAATCCGGAATTTTAGATGTTTGGAGATTTATACACCCATATGATAAAGAATTTTCATTCTTTTCTCATGTCTACCATAATTACTGAGGATTGATTATTTTTTTAATTGATGCTAGACTAGCTCCACTTACTATGGACTGTAAATACGATGCAATTGCCATTTCCGATCATGCCCCATTGAGATTATCAATTAAATTACCAGCTGTATCCTTTGATGTCAGACAATGGCGATTTAACCCTTCGCTATTACAAGACTTATATCTTCTCCAATTTATTAAAGAACAGATCTCATTTTTCTTTTTAACTAAGTTTTTACGAAAAAAATTCCAGGGGGGATAATATGGGATACTTTTAAAACATACATCAGTGGTCAAACTATTTCATATTCTTCTAGATTGAAAAAAACGAATTAATAACGAAATACGTATATTAGCTGACAAGATTAAAGACATCGATAGAAAATTCTGATACTCCTAATCTGGATTTTTAAAAAGAGAACAGAACTCCAATTACAACATAGTTTATTATTAACATCTTCAATTGAAAATCTACTACTTAAAAACAAAAGTTAATATTATATACATGGTGACAAATTTGGTAAATTATTGGCCAACTAATTGAACGCTACTTTATCTTAACGTCATATTAATAAAATCGGCAAACCAGATGGTACCTACACGATAGACCATGTTCAAATAAACAAATCCTTTCAAGAATTTTATTCTTCTTTATACCAAGCAGAATCCCTTGAGGATCTTACATTAATGCATGAAATTTTAAGAGATCGGAAGATTCCCCAATTATCTTTCAATGAAGGAGGAAGAAATAAAGAGAGTTATATTTTCAATGAACTCATGTAAAGCACCCGGCCCTGACGGATACACAGCTGATTTTTTAAAATCCTTTTCTGATATTCTTGTTCTCTGGTTAGCATTTTTTTTAAAAGATGCCCTATCAATAGGTAACCTACCACAACCTTTCTAAGAAGCAACTATTTCTTTAATTCTTAAAAAGGATTAATATCCCACTGATTGTGGATCTTATAGACCTATTTCTTTATTAAATGTAGATTCCAAAATATTTTCCAAAATATTGGCCTTTAGATTGTTTCTTCCACAAATTATCTCTGAAGACCAGACAGGATTTATTCAGAATCGTTATTTACATTTTAATAGTAGGAGATTAATGAATATTATATACACCCCTTCATCCCAAAAGCCAGAATGTGTTGTTTCGCTAGATGCGGAAAAGGCGTTTGACAGAGTTGAATGGGAATATCTATTTATTACACATCAAAAAAATAATTTTACCCCTAAATTTATATCTGCGATTAAGATGATTTATTATACACCTATGGCTTCAATACTTACTAATAATCAAATATCTCGTTGTTGAGGCTTTTCGAGGTACAAGGTTGCCCGTAAAGCCCTTTATTATTTGATATTGCTTTTGAACCCTTTGCTCTTGCACTCCGGGACTCCTCAAAGATATGAGACATTACTCGCGGACAGAACATTCATAAAATATCTCTCTATGCAGAAGACCTTTTACTTTATATTTCTAATCCTGAGGAATCTATCCACGCAGTATTATCACTACTTGATCAGTTTAACGTTTTTTTCTGGCTATAGATTAAATCTCAATAAAAGCGAACTTTTTCGACTAACTATGCAAACCCTAATTTACAGGCAATTACCTTTTAGATTGGTAACTGACTATTTTATGTATTGAGGTGTTAAAATTACCAAGAAACATAAGGACTTATTTAAAGTTAATCTATTGCCTTTAATTGACCATGTTAAACAATTATTTACTAAATGGTCCCCACTGTCTTTTTCATTGGTAGGCAGAATTAATGCGGTTAAGATGAATATTTTACTAAAATTTTCAAGTAAGCTGCTGTCAGGTAATGTGATCTGAAATATGTTGGATTTCCATAGAAGTACTGTACAAAATATTGTCTCATACTTATTCATTGAAGAAACTCGCCGCCTATAGTACAACTGAAATATACAACAGCTGGCATAAAAGTCCGTTGTCTTACCAAGAAATGGTCATGTAACGCAGAATGTGCTGAAAGTATAGAGTGGGTGGGTCTGCCATGAACACAATCCTCGCCCTCACAACACGACCACTGACTAATGATTGCTCGGATGGGTGGTGGTGAGGAAGAATATGATACAGCTAATAGAACTGGTTTATTGTATGAATAAGCTCGCGCCACGAGTTAGTCCTATCCACACTTCTTCAATCGTGCATCTTTTCTCCCCACCATTTTGGACCGGGAATGTATTCAGATTTCCAAAAACGATTTTCAATTTTTGAGTTTATTAGTTGTCATTGAAGCTGTTTTCAGATTAGGGCCATTCTCGACGTGAGGAGGGTGCTCTTGAATCCGCTGGTGAAGCAGTTGCATTAGATTGGGGTAATATGGGAATCTGTGTCAAGGAATCTTTGTCTGCGCCCGTTATCTGACGAAGTATCTTCGACCGGCCAAGTAGATTCTGCTTCTCTCTCCACAGATGTTTCCTCAACTGCTTTATATTTCCCGCATTTGTTTCATTTCGATTTCTGATTCCAGCCTCTGCAGGTTTACTTCAGTACGTCGGATTAGCTCTGAGTGTTACTGGATTGTTTTATTTCCTTCATCACCAGGATAACTTCACTTTAATTTTATGTCTGGAAGCGTTCTTCCATCGCCAGTGTGGCGATTATTGCATTTTTATACGCAATGGGGAAAACTCTGTGTCTGTCGGCTAAAATAACAGCTGTTTGTGCATTTACACAACCCCGGAAAGTTCAGTTTTTATATCCACCCTCTGAAACGCGTTCATCGACAGTTTTGATACATATGATGCTGGACAGGATGGAGAATTTATGCTTGTATCGGCTGGAACCTTTAAACGTGAGAGCTGTAAAAGGGGTACTTCCAGGGTGGATGTGGGCTTAGTGTTTTCTCATGTTGGAAAATCTGGTATCAGCAGACAATGGTTTGTAGTGAAAGACATTCTTGTAGTGAAGAGCGTGTGGAAGTATTTCTGACGATACTTGCACTTATGACGATATTTTTGACGATATGGTACATTTGCTTTACACAACATGTTAATGCCGTTCCTCATGTAAGTCAATAATAAAGTAGAAACTTTTTATGGAGATAACTGTGAAAGAGGTTGAAACAATGGATATGGAATGAAACGTTACCAACAAGAAAGAGTTTATGATCAGGTCAGACCGACCAGTCTCTGGCTGTCATGAAATCATGAACGACGGGCAGGAATAGCTCAGTCGGACCCTCAAGTCTGCTCCGCCCTTGAACGAGCACATTGGTGGGTCTTTCCTTTTAGACCATAACCTTTGTTTCATTCTTTTCATTAAGTCTGTAAATGAAGCATACTAACTTCAGCTTATCATTTACTTTCTCTTTGCAAACTTGTGGAAACGTTTGCTTTCGGCAATTATATTTTGGATGAATTTTCTGACTCGTCTTATTTTCCCTTTCCTGACAATGCAAGGTCCTTTGCTGAATTATGAAATGCCTCCAGTCGTCAGGGCTACTGTTTGGAAGAAACAACATGAGACTTTAAAATGTGTTGGTAGTCAGAGATAGCTGTTCATTCCTGCATATGATTCTTTGAAAGTAAACAGCAGTTTGGGATGTAAACAGTTTAACAGCCATTAATCCAAGAAGGTTTGAGAGAAACATTGGAGAATCCTTATCCTGTTTTGACAGCCAGTCTTGCATTACCTGTTCTCTTACTTTTGTCGGGAAGTGGTATGCTTTACTTGTGTATTTTCCGTAATTCCTTGTATTGATTCATCGCTTATTTTCATTCACACCTAGAATTCCATTGCTGACTCATTTCTCATGCCCAAGGTGTGTGTATAATCAGATTTGACATCCTGGTTTCAGATTGGATTGAATTATTTTCGTTCCTTGTTTCCAAAATTCTCTCATATTATGTTCACTTTCTGGCACTGATCTGACAGCATCACGACTAATCCCCTCCTTCTACACAATCTGGATGTAGAATCGTCTGGCGATTCGCTTATCTCCTGATATATTGATCAAAGAAACTGTCCTACATTCGTTCTCCCTACTGTTACTGCCAACTTGGTTTGCTCAGTTGCGACATCGACGAATCTCTCTTTAGATTATTGCAGTACCGTCGTTCCGCAGTCTTCCAATTTCCTAATGTATCCTACACTAGCTCTTCAGTGTGAGGCCCTAAATGTAACTCTCGAAATGCTGCTGCCCCTCGCTGTCTCTTAGTTTCACCGGAAATGACATAACTCTTTTATTCTTTTGTTTTTTGAGTTGAAGTATTTCCTCCCTTTTTAATTCCTGCTGTCGGTGCTCTTTCAGTGAAAAAAATTCTTCTGCCTGTAAGTTTGGACCCTATCTCCTCCTATTGCATCAGTGGAAGCTCATTCTTTGCATTGTGCATGTCTTTAGTTAGGTCGACAACTGGATTTGTCCACTCATACTGCAAACCCATGAACGTGTTGTTACACCAGTCAGAGGACAAGTAAAACATTCATGTTCGTGGCTGCAAAAATCAACACCTTTTCTACATTACCATAATTCAGGATATTTCCACTGCATCCTTTGCACCCTCAGGAGTGATTGGCCATTTCAATCCGGTATTTAAATGCATGGTGTATGTTTTCTTAGTGCTCTCAAACGCCACCAGCATGTTTCGGACCACTGTATTCATGTTATTCGTGCAAGAAAGAGACATCCGAATCTAGCTTCCCACATTAGATCCGCAGGTCAACAGGTCACAATTCCTCCAGTATCCATTGAAGTAATTTGTATATATGTTGAGGGGTCCTGTCACCATCAGCTTTTAGGCAGTGTTTTTTAATCGCTGCAACACTCCGGTTTTACACTGATAATCCCATGTCCATTGTTGTGTGACTCCACTGCTCAGGGTAATTTTACATTTCGTTTTACTGTCTCTGTATCCCTGTTAATTTTGTCCTGCACAGTTCACTCCGCCTGTCCCTTCCCTTCCCTTCCCTTCCCTTCCCTTCCCTTCCCTTCCCTTCCCTTCCCTTCCCTTCCCTTCCCTTCCCTTCCCTTCCCTTCCCTTCCCTTCCCTTCCCTTCCCTTCCCTTCCCTTCCCTTCCCTTCCCTTCCCTTCCCTTCCCTTCCCTTCCCTTCCCTTCCCTTCCCTTCCCTTCCCTTCCCTTCCCTTCCCTTCCCTTCCCTTCCCTTCCCTTCCCTTCCCTTCCCTTCCCTTCCCTTCCCTTCCCTTCCCTTCCCTTCCCTTCCCTTCCCTTCCTTCCCTTCCCTTCCCTTCCCTTCCCTTCCCTTCCTTTTCTATTTCCAAGGGGAAAAGAAACGAACAGAAAGCAAGCAAACGGAATCTATTCCAGGAAAACGTATCCCCGATTTAACCACCAAACTAAATTCCCTTTCTTAATTAGAGAATCTTAATACTGTTACAAATGATACTTATTTGAAGGTGACTGTTCCTGTTTTAAAACTACTTATTATTATTGATACAGAACGAATATTCACAAAAGAATAGAGAACTATAAAGAATTGTTCTATTTAAACAGCTCAAACCTTGAGTAGAAGAAACGGAATGTGCAACGTATCCTTTGAAAAGAAGAACAAACAAAATTAAAAATAATTGTTTTTGTCTTTTCCTCGAGGAGTTAATTTCATTACACAGTGACACAGTGCTTAAAAATAGTTTAGCCGAAGTGTTTGTTCAGTGGGCTGTGACTGGTGTGTTCAGGAGGCGCCAACATGAGTTGGCAGAATGCATTTTCCTCTCCTATATAAGGGCTTTCAAACCGATCAGCAGTACATATCGGCAGTTGGAACTTTCTGAGCAACCGATCGCTGCTTCACACGAAAATGGGTTATCCACCAATTTTCTACATAGCCAGCATTTTCTATCCTGTACTTGCAGCGGTTGGTATCCCTGGTAAGGTAATGGAGCTGGCTGTGATGTTTGCTCTTCCTTCTTCTTGCTGTACCTGCTTCACTGCAGAATAGGCACCCTGAACTGCTGAGGTTTTACTGGTTGTTCAAGTTTCAATATGTTTGTTCATCTTTTTTTTCTGTTTGTTTCTTCTGTCAATTGGATCAGTTGAATTAATGTGAATACTGACATTGTTCAAGCATTTTACTTTGCTTGACTTTACGAAGCATTAGCGGTCTCTATTGTTCTAGGTCTTGAATCTGCATGAATACAGATATTTGAAAGTTTACAACAGAGAAAACCTTTTCCGCCGCCAGTTTTCTTCAATAAACTTCACGGATTATTTTCGACACGCAGGTCGTTTTGTTACCCCACCAAACAGAAAAAGAGGACTCATTTTCCATACATCCGTCCAAATTTCTTTACAATTACAATAGCAACGTGCTCCCCCCCCCCCACGACCTTCTTTAGCCACCTTTAACTTCAAATCCATGGCTCTTCTCCCTATGTTATGCCTGAAGAAACAATCTTTCTGACTCCATTTTATACCACCATCAATGCTCGTTTCATCGTTCTCAGACCCTATCAGAGCCAAGACTGCAGGACTGCGTCAATCAGACGTTCACCGTTAAGTATGTCATTGGCTTCAGGGTCCCCGCTGTAATCTGCTGGAGATTTGCCGACGTAATTGCGTCCGCAGTTGTCCTCCAGCTGGAGTACAGCCGCGGAGCCCAGGTGGACAGAATTTACCCTCTCCGATGCTATGCCAGCATGAACCGACATAGATTCAGATGAATGGGAGCCATTCAGCACGGTACAGCGCATTGTTCGGCATGGAAACCAAGTTAAACGGACCTGATCTGGTGCGCTTACAACTAATTGTTGTTTTTCTTCTTCCTTGCAGTTAATTTAATGGCAATTGCGATCCTGTCTCGGGGAAAGTGCGGCCTCTCCAAAGGCATCACTCGTTACCTGGTGGGTATGGCAATAGCTGATTTAATGAGTGTTGTTATCGCTGTTGTAGTGGAGCAGGTCAATAATATTTATGTTTATGCTCGTTCTTTGCTCATTACTCCGATTTGCGCTGTGACACTTGTTCTGAGGATCGCAACCATGGACTCTTCTGTTTGGCTCACGGTGGCTTTCACGTGCGATCGCTGTATTGCAATTTGCAATCAAAAGCTGCGGGAACGATATTGCACAGAGAGAATAGCGACTGTGGTGATTACAATTGTGGGTGTTGGGAGCTGTGTGAGGTCTGCTCCATATTACTCTTCAGTGGAGCCTTACATTATCATTGACAACGTCCCCTGGCGTTGCATTGCGAACGCTGAATATTTTACTTCACCAGCGTGGAAAGCATATCAGGTGTTTTACAGTGTCACCTGCCCTTCATTGCCAATCGGTTTAATTCTATTGTTCAATGCTTTAACAGTCAGATATATTATAGCTGCAAATACAGTCCGCCGGGGACTCCGAAACAGCAGCGAGAATCGGAACGATCCAGAGGTGGAGAACCGGAGAAAATCTATGATATTATTGTTTGCTCTATCCGCAAATTTCATATTGTTGTGGATACCCATTGTCGTGTCTAGTATGAACTGGCAGGCTCAAAATTATTTTTACACCGACAGATATTTCAGCAGCCCGACATATATCCTGCAACAGTTTGGGTTCATGCTGCAATGTCTCTGTACCTGCACCAACACGTGTATCTACACACTGTCACAGAGCAAATTCAGAGAGGAGCTGAAGAATGGAGTGAAACATTTGGTCACATTAAATGGGTGGCTTTATAGAGAAAATGCAATTGTAATGTCTGTTGAGAATTCAAGTCAATGATCTGAAAGCTTAGTAAGTTTGGTAAATATGCCATAAATCCATACAGCGAGGTGCGTGAACGTCAGTTACCTGTTGTTTCCAGCAGTGGCAGCAAAATGAATTTAGTTAATAGGAGAAACGAGTTAATGAATTAAATGTCGGTGTTGTGATTGTTTCATTCTTAGAATTATCTATCAAATCATTGGGTTAATGCCAGAAACTGTCCAGCGATTTAGGTGTTGGCATTGTGATTGTTTCCTTGTGAGATTTATATTCCAAATCACTCGATTGTCAATCCCTGGAACATGAGTGTACTTCCTTTGTTGCAACTGGAGACATTTAGCATAAACAGAACATAGAACAGTACAACACTGGTCAGGCCATTTCTCCCAATTCTGGTGCCAATCTTGATACCAACTTATCCTAAATGCCTTATTTCTGTGTATCATCCATATCCCTTGTTCCCTTCATAATCATGTCTATATCAACGCCTCCTAAACTCCTCTCAACTGCCTGCTTCCACTACAATCCCTGGTAACCCATTCCTGGAACCTAACACTTTCAGTGTAAAAAACTTGCATTTTACGTTGCTTTTAACCTCCTCCCCCCACCCCCCCCCCCCATCTCATCTAAAAAGCATGTCCTCTGGTCGTTGACATTTCTATCCTGGGGAAAATGATTTTCACGGTGTACCATATCAACGCCTCTCAGAATTTTAGAAAAAATCTTTATCAGTTATCCCCTCCGACGCTCTTGGGAGAATAACCTAAGTCTGTCCATCTTTTCCTTATTTCTTATACACGATAATTCATGTAGCATCCTGGTAATCCTCTTCTGGACCCTTTTCACAGTCTCCACATCTTTCCTATAATGGATCGAACAGAACTATACACAACACTCCAAGTGCGGCCTGACTAAGGTTCAATATAGCTGCAGCATGACTTCCTCACGCTTCTGCTCAACAGCCCTACCAATGAACACAAGCGTGCCATCCATCTTCTTTACGACATTATCCGCTTGCGCAGCCATTTTCAGTGAACTTTGGACTTGGACCCAAGATTCCAATTAAATTTAACGGGAAAGTAAATCTGGACCAAACAAAGTGATCTGGAATACTCTGAATAAACCGAGCTCTGCAAAATATGTTGTCCCATGCCTATTCACGGAAGAAACTCGCTGTCCGAAGCTCAACTGAAGTATTCAACAGCTGGAAAAGGAAAACCTAGTGTCAAGTGGAAATTGTTTTGGAGAACTTGCTGTACGTATATAGTGCACAGTGAGAGGAAACTAGTATCAGAAATGCGTCCGTGACGTGAAAAACAATGCTCACCCTCACAATACAAAATCATTGACTAATATTGTTTTTGGACCGGGAGTGGTGCACCTGATTTCTGCCTCGAATTACCTCGCACCAGAGACAAGATATTTGACCCAATTCTTTGTCTCAAGGCGTTGCAATCCCTTCCTCACGTCTTCGTTCATGCATATTTCTTCAGGTCTTTGAACCAGGCGTTTTTTTGACTTCCAAAAAATATTAAATATCCTTAGAGATAATTTCTGATCATTGAAGTTGCTTACAGTTAGGATCGTCCTCCACGTAAGTAGGTTGCAATGAAATTTGCAGGTTATGCAGCTTAATTAGGTTGAGTTAATACAGGAATCCGTGTCAAAGGTGGATTCCCGTCATGTGGCGAAGGGCTTTTGACCTGAAGAGTTAATTGCGTATCTTTCCCCACAGATGTTGGCTGCCCTGCTTAGTATTTTCGGCATGCTCTTTATTTCTGTGTCAGGTGACAGCTTCTGCAGATTTACCGAATTATATTAGATTTTCTCCGAAGGTTACTGAATTTTTTTTGTCACCAGAAAAAGTTCACCTTAATTTATGACTATAACCATTCTTCCAACGCCTGCATGACGAATCTTGCATTTTTACATGTAACGGGGAAACTGTGTGAATGCATTTTGTGTGTCTCTCTGTTAAAATAACAGTTTTTTTGTGTTTTTATAAAGCTCATTAAAGCTGAGTTCCTATATCCACCCTCTCAGGAACGTTTGATCGTCTGTACGGAAGGAGGGACAGATGGCATCGGCAGGAGCTTAAATGAGTCAGAGTTGATTGGGGGTCCTTGACAGGCTAGATATGGCCCAAGTGCTTTCCCTTGAGGGAGAATATAGAATCAGCATGTTGGCCCGATTTTAAGTTCCCACTCCTGCCTGATGCGAAGTCAAACAGTGCCACAGTTTAATTCTGTTAAAGCACGTTTATTAACAGTACACTGCGGGAGAATTCTCCTCAAACTCTCATGTAGAGTCTTTATCGGAGGTCTCCACAATACAGAGGGGTAGACATCAATTTATACAGTCCTTGTCACACACTTAAACAATGCGGCTACACCAATTTCTACTGGGAAGCCGAAGGTTCAAAGATGACCATCACACTCATTGGTTAATACAAACTTCACACTTAGTGTTTTAAGACAAACCTCACACATTGTTTTAAAGCAAACCTCACACTTTATTCTTTTAAGACAAACCACCTGGTCTTGAATCAGGGGCTTACGTGCGTAGTGTTTTTTCATTAGTTATACGTATTATATGTACGGTCACAATTTCTTAACCCTTTACTTCCTGATTCCCCCCTTTCATCAAATCATGATAATCTGGAGAGGCGCCGGGAACAGAGCCGGGAGCTTATTAATCAGGATCTTGCAACAAGTATTTAAACAGGCCAGAACCACACATCATACTATAATAACGATTAACGCTACTGCTCCATGCAGCAGGTATGATGTCCACAATCCTCCTAGTAGCCACCCCAACCAAATCGCCCCTCCTGTTAGTCCTTGCCTAAAGCTATCTACTTGCTCTGTATGTCCTGAATGGCATGGAAAATGTTGTAGGACTCATCTCTCACATTGGTGACACAATGTTCCCCTACTATGGTACCTACTCCTCCTTGCTGAGCCAACTGGTAGTCCACATCATACAGGGTCTGCTGGCCATAAAGTCGAAGCTCCGCCAATTCCTGGTTCACTGCCTCCACGCCCGTTATGGTACTGTTTCCAAGCACGGCCAGTCCACAAATAAGGTGGTTCCAGTGTTTTACGGCTATTGTTCCTGCCGAACACCCCAGAGATGGAGTACTCAGAAACCCATAGCCTAATGCCGATAAGGGAGATCCCAACGTAATAGTATCCCTCCAGTCTTCACAGAACTCCTCACTAACTGACCACTCTACAAGTCATCGTCGGACATGAGCCTTCTGGGGACAGGGGACCGTGACCGGCCCGATCGTTCCTATTGCAAACCAGGCTGGCAGAGTGGTGGTGGCAGTAGTGTAAGTATCATTGAAGTGGAACACATACCCTTCCTTGGCCCGGTAACAGGTTACATTACCCGATTGCAGTGGAATGGGAATCTGAGAATACCAAGAGATTCCAACAACATTTCTCCCATGATTTTCAGGTAGTTCTCCCTGGTTAGCCATTCTAAAGAGACATTAGATAATTTCACATGGGTTCCGATCCCTTCCCAGCAAACCCATCGATCCCCTGCAAGTAACTTAACACACCTAGTGACAGCACACTCACACCTAAACCATCCCACCCTAAATCCACATATTCTCTCTATACAAGTGGTCGGGTGCTGTATGATCGCTATCCCACAACCCCATCCTTTACCGTTGAAGCAGCGGGAGAAGGAATGGTAGCTAGTTGTGCTGCTAGGATCTGCTATTGTTATTTCCAAGCATTTACCCGGCAACACCCTCCCGTAAGTTCCCGTCTGCCCAATACACTTTGTTTTTGAGTATTAATATTGTAAGAGAGCCCTAGGGCTCCAGCTTCGTGTGGCTACAAGAAGACCTTCCACTGATTCTGCCAAGGAGTAGCAAACCGTGCGATTCCCATGTAGTTGTACATGTGCTTTGTAAAATAAATTATCTTATAATGCTTACTCAAGAGTACCAGTAATGGTAAGGAGTCCAAATCTAAGAAACGTCATTTTTCTTCCGGCCGCCATCGTTTACAGTCACTCAGATGAATCCAGCGTTTCTGGTCCTGTACTTCCACAGCTGATGGAGTTTGAAATATTAACTGAGGGGCCCTTCCACCGAAGTCGAAGTTTAGGGAGCTCCCAATCTCGTAGCAGTAATGAATCTCCGATTTCCAAGTCAGGCAATTCGCATTCTGTGCTTCTAGTGGTTTAAAGGCACTCTCCACCTGTGAATGAATAAACTTTAGAAAGGACGTAAGTTTTCCGAAATGCCTTTGTAGTTCATCCCCCATGATGTTAAGGGGATTAATTCTCATGTGATATTATGCTGAGAAGAGAACCTTCAGCCAAATTAGACCGTTCTCTGATACTAATTTAGTTAATTTACTCTTCAGGGTGCCGTTGGCTTGTTCTACTATACCTGCTGCCTGAGGGTGGTAAGTGCAATGGAACTGCTGTTCGATATGCAGTGCCTCGCACAACTCCTTATTTATTTTACCTATGAAGTGGAGACCATTGTCTGAACTTATCTGTGGGGATACCCCAAACCTTGGTATGATCTCTTTAAGCAATAACTTCACCACCGTTGAGGCCTTATTGTTGGTGGTTGGAAGAGCTTCAATCCACCTACTAAATACATCAACATTAATGAAACAGTATTTCTAGCAATGTACAACGCGGTAATTCAATCAAATCAAGCTGTATACATTAAAAAGGACAACCTTTCAAGGGGTTTTTCCTGGGGTGCACCTCACCCTTTTCGCAGCATTGGTTTGTTGGCATATTAAACACGATCGTATTTTACCTTGTGCTGCTTCCTCCAATCTGGGGTGTCACCAAGTACGTAGTAAAATGTTACTCATTCCCTCCTTGCCAAGGTGGGTGTCAGAATGCAGGCAGTCAATAAGCATCGGTAACAAGGAATCAAGTATACATACTTGACCGACTGGAGTAAACCAGACGCCATGTGGCACAGAGTGCGTACACCCGTGCGCCTTCCATACTTGTTTTTTCTGAGTCAGGGGCATCCCCTGTAAGTGCTGCACAGCGACCATGTCTGGTGTGCCCTGCGTTGTTATCTTTGACTTGTAAGCAACTGCCTGTTTTTCCGCAGTCGAAACGATTTTAGACCCATGGTGTGCTGCCAATTTAGCCTCTGCGTCTCGTCTGTTATTGCCTTGTGTTACTAGGGAGGCGTCTTAGAGGTGAGCCAAGCATTTAATGATGACCAATTTGTAAAGGAGGAAGATGGCTGGCTTGGAGGAGGTTGTTTACATAAGCGAGGAGTGGGTTATTCAGGAATGTTACCTCGTGTCTGTTTTAAGCGGGCCTGGGTAAGGTGTTGAGAATGATGGGAGGTCAGGAGTGCCGTTACGGTATGGGAGGAATAAACAACCACTGATTGTTGCAGGGCGATAGGCAAGGAACCAGGATGCCCTGTTCGCAGAATGAATCTGTTAAATGGGTAATTCCGTCAACTGCCTCTCTCCGAAGGCGGTACTGTGGGACGTAAGGCAATTGTGATTCCAGTCTTACACGGATTTGGACTGGAGTCACTGGGGTTAACCCTACCTCAGCTTTCGATGCGGCCCATGAATCGGGGGTTGTCTCATCCGAAGGGAGTCGGTGGGGCTGATGGTGGTGTAAACAGCCTGTCACCAAAGAAGGGGTGAAGTAATAAGTCAGGGTCCCTTCTGGCAGAGTCTGGGGAATCCGTAAAGGCCTGTGTCTGCCTGTACCTCAAGTCGGTAGGTTTGGAATCCCAGATCCTTCGGTTTATGACCCTCATTAACTGACAGGGTAATGTGAGGGGACATCAAGCCCGACTGATTCCACGATTCATTAGGTACTTGAACTAAATGTGCTGTACCCTTACCCGCTCAATGGAACCGTAGCTGTGGATAGTTTAAAATCGTGCCGGGTGATACAAGGAGATTCGAGGGTCGAGGTTTTGGTCCCCGTATCTATCATAAAGGGAATCGGTTTTCCCTCAACTAATAAATTGACGATAGTTTCATCGCCAGGTTATCGGTGAGGGCAGGCTACGTGGAATGGCTACTTCCCACGGCTATTCAGGCGCAAAACGGGTTGATCGTCGAAAAGGGTTGTCGTTTACTGGGGGTCTAGCCTGCCTTTAGCGGTAGTAGGGGCAGTCCCTCTGCCAATGGTCAGGTGCCCCGCAAAGCTAGCATCCTATCGACCTGGCGCTCGCTGGTGCGGGTTGTTAGGTCCCCTGGGTCCTGGGTAATTACGAGGGGGAGGTAGTGGCGCGTAAGGCGATCCGTCTGCTGGGGCTCTTGGGCCGTTGGGGTGCATGGGATTCCCTTTACCTCATACAACATAGGTGGTGGGCCGGGATCTTTAAGGTCGTCATTATCAGTGGTAGAATCGGAGTCATAATCTGTGTCCGTCTGGGGATCTACTAAAGGTCTGTCCCCTACCAAAAAGTCCCGTCGCTTGTCTGTGGCCTTAGAGCCATTCGTATTCGGGCTTTCTCTCTGTCTAAGATGATTTCTAGTTCGGGACGTAATAGGGCTATGGAATTATCCTTGGGGCGTGACGTATCTAGTAGACGCTGGTGGTGAGAACGAAACGGTTTGCGGACTAGTCGCATTGTATGGGGGCGGCAGTGAAACAAGGGAGGTTGGTAGGGGCTGTGGGTCGGATCATCCAATCCTCCTCATTTTCGTCTGTTTTATTACTTTGGAACAACAGGGGCATGCCAGACATGTCAGGAGGTACCTCTACTTCATCCTTATTTTTTTCCTATTTTTATTCCTACTTTTTTCCTTATTCTCCTGATCTACCCCTTCTCTCTCCCTTCTGTTTCTCTCAGCATCGTGGTCTCCACACTGAGACTTCAGAACTTCCCAACTCTTGGGATTCTCCCTTTTCATCACAGACACTAATCCCCCCTTCTACGTGCATTATGTTCCCAACTACTCTGTTTAGATCTATTTGTTAGGTCTTTGACCGTTTTTTCTCCAAGTCGACATTAATATTTTCTATTTTCGCCTGCAATGCGCTCCCAAATCGCCCTTTCTGTCTTTCGGCACATGCATAACCCAAGTTCCCCCAAATGGTCATATTTCGTTTCCCAATTTTTTTATTGAGGCATGCCGATAATTTACGGAAGTTATTCTCATTTTTCGGATTGTCTTTACATAACTTAGATTGTGGGATATTGGACCCAGACTTATCGAGAGTTTGTCCCATTTTTTTCCGAGCGTACGGTACAAATCGTTGCGACTATTTATAAGATCGATCTCTTTCCTTCACCCACTTCAGGTTCCTGACCTACCCGTGGGGGATTTCCCCTCTTAAGAACCGGTCTAAGGCATGGTGGTAGTACCGGAAAACCGATCTCAAAACTTAGGGACCCATACGTTGAAATTCGCAAACTTAAAACCCAAACCTGGGGACTCGAATCCCAAACCCGAAACTGGGGACTCGAACACTAAACGCTAATCTAACTGGGGACTCGAACCCCAAACACGAAATTAACTGGGGACTCGAACCCCGAACACAAAATTCACTTGGGTCTCGAATCCCTCTTACCACTGAACACTCAGACAGGTTCGCCAGGAGTCTGTCATAGGTTATTCGACAAGCGAAGGATCGATCAGGTGTCCGACTCCTTGAAAGGGATCAAGGTATTTCATACCTTGTGGGCCCTTCCGTCTCAGGTAGTCGTTATCCCGTCGATCGTTCACGCAGCTTCCGAAACCTTGTCTTGGACTCCTGACTGGCTCGCCAAACTGTCATCCCGAATTTAAGTTCCCACTTCTGTCCGCTGCAAAGTAACACAGTGCTACGAGGTTGATTCAATAAAACGCGTTTATTAGCAGTATACCGCTAAGGAGAAGTCTCTTCAGCACTCGTTAAGAGTCGCTTACCGAGGTCTCGCCGTACAAAGGAGCAGACAGAAATTTATACAGATATTGTATTGTCACGCACACTTAATGCATGCGGCGCCGCTAGTTTCGGTCAGGCCACAGATCCAGAGACAGACATCGTACTGATTATCCAGCATAATTGAGTTATAATCTAGAGATTCAAAGACAGGTCTCACCCTCATTGTTTAGGACAAACTTCCCACTCGTTGTTTATTGCACCCACCACCCTTATTGTCCAGCATAACTGGTCAGCACCCAAGGTTCCGGACACAGAAATTATCACTTATGCATGAGTCGGCATCGAGTGTGTTCTTGCTTGCAAGATATTTTCCACCAGCTATATGTATAGTTACAGTCAGTCACAGTTTCTTAACCCCTTAGTTTCTCAGGAGGACTGGGGAAATTTCAGGATGTAGCAACAAATGAACAGCAGAGGAGCATTGACTTTGAATGGAACCTTGCGTGCAATATCAAAAATAACAATATAAGTTGCTATTACTATATATAAAACTGTTAAGGGTGGCTCAGATAAAAGTGGATCGCTACAGAATGAGGCTGGGGAATTGACATCAAGAAACGAGGGGACGACAGGTACATAACGCAATCTTGTACACATGTTTTTTTTCTTTTTTGCATTATGGAGAACTCTGTACACCCCACTGACAACAGACCGGTTAGTTTGAAAGTACCTGAAAGAATTTGTAGAAATCCCAATCACAAGGCATAGCCGCAAGTTCCGAATTTCCACCCATTCGTGTCGTTTCTCGAATCCAGAGAGGCAAAGCAATTTGTTTTGTATTTCTTGGCGTCTGGTGTATATAAATATATATAGAACGAGGAGGTACAGTTACAAGCTAAGAAACCAATAATCGCATCGAAGTGCGGATAAATTTCATAATACAGAGAGTGATGAATCTCTGGAATTATCTACTACCCAGGGCTGTGAAAGCAAGAACTTGAGAAGTATTTAAAGTGGACATCAGTAATGTTTTGAAAGACCGAGGAATTTAGAGCGATGTGGAACTCGCACAGAAAAGGAGTTGAATGCTGGGATGGATGAGACATAAAGAAATTATATGGCAGAGCAGGGCTGAGAGACAAGATGACGTACTCTTGCTCCTCGCGTTCTTGTCGCTTGTGGATGTGGCTTCATTGCTCTTCTGTGCTGTGGGGAGAAGGCAACCGGCCTGGCTTAAGGTGAATGCAATGTCCGGGATTTCAACATCTTTCTCAAGTGAGTATCCCTGACTGTGGGTAATGTGAGTGGAGCGGTACAACCTCCAGGAACAGTTGATCGTGGGTCATTAGCACGATGATTACCCGCGCGGATTCCTCTGGTCACCGAGGGGAAAATGTTACTCATCCCGAGCACATTCTTTGGAGGATTAAATCACTCTACGATTGGCTGGGATGCCTTGGGTTGGGAACATACACTGTGATTGATTTGGAGGTCCCGGAGCGGGCTGTCGATGGAATAATCCGCCCGGAAGTGACATGAAGAAAATCGGGCATATTTGCAGCTGCAGCCCGGACTGAAGACACTTACGGGCGCCTCTCCATTACGCTCAAGGCGTGGTTTAATTTATGAACTGAAACACTGAGGTGACAGAATATTTCACCGCGCCCTTCACCTGCTCCCTGAACTTGGACTGAGTCACCGCGTAAATAAATGTGTTCGTGCAGCAGCTGAAATTACTGAGTAAGTATCCGAAATTGTAAAATATCCTTTCAGAATCTTTACGATCTACTGCACTTCCTGTGATCTGATAATAGAAAAATTCCACAACAGTGGTCAACCAAAGAAGGATGAAGCTGCCGGGAAGGGTGAAGAGTAAAATAACAGACCTCCTCCTGCTCTCCACCTCTGGGTCACTACGGTTATCCCTTTTGATCTGACCCATCAGCCCCTTACGGACCCGACTGGCCAGTAAAATGTTCCTGACTGTCAGAGCGTTGATCAGCAGAATTACAGCGAAAGGAAGCAGCGGAGTTAAAACTGTATCGAACCAGTCAAATCCCACCCACCCTGCATCAGTGAAATAACTTACCTTCGTTCGACAGAACCACGGTCCATTGTCCGTGATCTCTCTGTGTTCCTGTGTGAAGTAGCGGGGAAAACTTTTCAGACAGAACAGAACGCCGGTTGTTGTTAGAACCACAGTCGCAGTTTTCCAGGCACAATATTTTCTTTTCAGCTCCTGACAACAAATGGCGACAAAACGATCAAAGGTGAAAGTGACGGTGAACCAGACAGAACAGTCTGTAGCTGTATACTGTAGTACAAGTATAACGCTGCACACAGGGCTGAAGTCCAGGAAATTCATCTGAAAGTGGTGATATTTGATCTGATACAAAATGACCTCAACGATAATGACCAGTAGATCCGCCGCTGCCGTAGCCACCAGGTAGCGAGTTGTGCAGGTGGAGAGGCCGCACTTTCCCCGGGACAGGATGACAATCGCCATTAAATTCACGAGAGGAACAGAAGAGAAAAAAACACTGGGCATTACTGAACACATTCTTCGGGTCTGAATACGGGCTCGGGTTTCAGCTAAAAATCAGCAGTGTTGGAGTCAATAGGCAGAATGACCCTATCGGTAGTTAATCCTACTTATAGACTCTGATGGGGCTGGTTTCACAGAATAACCGTAACAAACCGCATTTAATCAGGGCTCCGGTAAATCAGCATCCGGTGTGGACGAGGAGAGTTCCAGAGGGAAGCCAGGGACAACTTAGTATCGGGTAGCAGAATACTTTATCAACGGATTTATTCTCAAGTGAGCTCAATTCGATAATACACGCCAGTAGATCAGTGAGTAATAACTCCTTCACAAGCTAAAACCCTCCAAGCACACGTTTTGGGAGAGCTGCCTGATCCGAGGACTGGTAAATAGCTGCACAACACATCGATGCAGTCAGGAAGAAGGGACGCCAGCGCCTCTACTTCATTGGAGGTTTGAGGAGATTCGGTGTGTTACCAAAAGACCCTTGCAAATTTCTATGGATATACGGTGGCGAGCATTCAGACTGGATGTATCAATGCCTAGTACGGAGGCTCCAGTGTGCAGGATCACAAGAGGTTGCAGTGGGTTGCAGACTCAGCCAGCTAAATCACGGCCAGAACCCTCCCCACTATCGAGGACATCTTCTAGAGCCATTGCCTCAGGAAGGCGGCATCTATAACTAAGGACCCTCACTATCCGAGCCATGCTCTCTTCTCTTCACTATCATCGGGGAGGAGGTAACAGAGCCTTAAGACCCAATATAGGAACACCTCCGACATCAGATTTCTGAATGGTCCATGAACCCATGAAGACTACCTCGTTATTCCATTTTTCACACTGTATTTTTTTTGTCTTTGCATTGTACTGCTGCCCCAATACAACAAATTTTACGAGAAGTGTGTCAGTGATAATAAAGCGGATTCTGATTCTGATTCAATGTCCCACTAAAGGCAAAACAACATTCTAGTCAATCGCTTGTTGGAAAAAATGTTTATTTTTCTGAAAATTGAAATAAACAGTTTGCGTTAGTTCAGGAAATATATCAGAGAAAATCAGTATCGCCTTTTTGTTTGCATAAAGATCACGATTCGGAAAGATTTGACATGGTCCAAAACAGGTCAAAGGCTTTTAACACACGGAGTTAAAAAATATGAATTGCCCTGATTACTTACCAGAAACACCAATGACGGCAATTATCACATACAATATTTTCTCGACACTGTAGTATCTGTCCAGCTTTTTCTGTCCAACGACTATGTGTTACCATGGGCTGTAGATAATCTGTGGCAATCAAATGTTCAGTCAGAACATTCCCAGAGTTTTTATACCAGTTACGAACTCTGTGGGGACAGTCAGGTTTCAACGGAGTTACAGGTAGAGATTTTGAAATTATTAGCAAACCAATTACATCAACCAAATGAAATCACCACAGATTGCGCTTAATTCAGAGAGTTACCTGAGAAACTCCAACGACTGGGCACTCTGACTATACAGAGCGATATTGGTAGCCACATTCTCAAGTGAAGGGGATTTAAATACCATCAGACGCAATTCTCCATCTGATACAATTTGGCTGATTTTCTACAATCTGCTTCATTTAGGAAGACAATCCCAAGTGCTAGGGGCCTCTCAGTGCTTGGGACTGGCCACTTTGATGACGGACTCTGCGACGTTTGTCTATAGGTTGAGGAGTAAATTCAGTAAATCGTCTGAGATGAAAATTGCCACTCAAGTCAACCTCGCTCCTTAATATGACTGAGGCTCATCTCATTGTAAATGCAACTCCCACACTCCCGATAATCAATGAAACATTCATATCTTGTTTACCTGGAATATAATTTTGGGAGTTTCATCTCCAATTCACGCAACATCCTGGCGTACCTCTTCTGCGCCTTCTCCAAAGCTTTCACGTCCTTTCTGCATTGCGGCGTCCAAACGTGGCCGAACGAAATCTTGATACACCTGAACCATGCCTTCCCAAGAATTGTACTCAAGTGCCCTGTGTGATGAGGGAAAGTAGGCCGTACGCCTTCTTTACTCCTTTATCCTATTGTGTTGCAACCTTCAGGGAGCTGTGAACTTGAAACTCGTTCTCTCTTATGATCCATGCTCCGAACGGTTCTGCAATTAATTTTATACATTCCTCTTGCATTTGACCTCCCAAAATGAGGCACCTCACACTTGACTCCAGCTGCAATTTCTCTGCCTAACCCCCAAGAATCTTACTTTTGTTAGCAGTCCGCAGTTCTTTAAAGATTAATGGACTTTCGGGTATTAAGAAAATCAAGGAATTTCCAATTAGTGCGTAAAAGAGGTGGCAAAATGTGATATCATCCATGATCTTACTAAACCTGGCCACACAAGTGGGCAGGGGGGTTTGTAAGGTGTACGGAATGCTTGCCTTCATCGGTCACGGCATTGAGTATAAAATCTGGCAAATCACGTTGCAGCTGTGAAAACCTCGTGAGACCACCTTTGAAGAATTGCAGACGGTCGTAGTCAGCAATCAGTTTTGAAATCAAAATGACCGCTTTGTAAACAAACAGTATTGTCTACAGAGCAGAGGCTACTGTGCCAGAGCCGGAGAACACTCAAAAAATATGATTTGGAAACTGTCATGACCATGAGACAGTTTTGCCTTCATCAGCCAAACATAAGATAATGGGCGTATGTTACTTAGCCTACATCAAACCAAGTATAAGACAGCTTCAGCTGGATTAGTTTGCAGTATTGTGACTGAGGAAGGTTCCAGACCAGAGTTATATTTTTCATTTATCGTAGCTCATCCAACATGGCCATAGATATATTTGCTCTACCAATCAATGATTGGGGTATTTGTATACCTAGAGTCAACCCTCACAGCACTAGTTTAGTTTAGCTGAAGTCACCGTCTTCAGAATTTTTTGGACTATCCACGTGAAATTCTTTGTCCCAGAAAACGTCTTTGAATATTGAAAGATATCTTGTCAGACACAATGTGCTCTCATGATAAATGTATAAGTCAATGGAACCAAATGTGGGGATCAAGATTTTGAAGTAAACGGTGTCATTGTAGTTACTTAAATTGTATTAAATCACCTTTGTTCTTGAAAGTATCAAAACATGATGTACTTTGAGTTTTGGATATTCTGTCGAGTGGTTCCAGGACAATGCCTGCGTGTCGTGGTGGATAAATTGCTTTTATATCTTCCAACTTCACTCTCGGTGTGGCTCAGTAACAGTCACAGCAGTTGGTACCAAGGTTTCTTGAGTGTTTATGAAGTTGTACTGATCCAGGATAAGTATTCAACCGCGTGCTTGACTTGTGGTTCGTAGACAGTGACAAAGCATTTCGTTCTCTGGATACACAGTCTCCGAGCTTGTGTTGCAGCCACAGCATTTCTGCCGCCGGTCTGTATGAGATTCGAACAACAATTTGCTATCCACAATTGTACAAAGTGAATGATTTCACTTTGGTCATTGCACTCATTGTCAACGGAAGGCAGTTAGACTTCCTCTCGTTGGTGATTGTTATTGCTGGTACTTTATTTGCTGGAATACTGGTCGTCATTTATCAGCCATTGTCTACATATTGCCTTGGACTTTTCGTATTTAGGCATGGACCCCTTCATTTAACAAATGTTAGAAAATTGAATCTCCCACCAGTTTGAAGATACGCATATAAAGGAGTTAGTAAGAAACTTCTCCTCACAACAGCAGAGTCTGAGACAAGAGGACCCGGGTTTAAGGTGAGGAGCAAGGGAGTTACAGAGGAGCTGAAGAAGTTTTTATATGGCCCAGAGGTGGAACGCATGGCCGGAGTAGGTGGTGGAGGCAGGTACTCTTATAACATGTAAGAACCATTTGTTCGAGCACTTTAATCGCCAAGGCGTGAAGTGGTGATAAATGTAATCCGTATTGAAAGGATGTTCGGCAAGGACAAGATGGTCCGAATGTTCTGCCTCTATGTAGTATGGTTCTAAGATATGATGACACATCGATACACCAGAAAGCGCAAATTACTTTTCACCTGAATCTCAGGAGGAAGTCGCTCCCCTGAATTAAGTTTATGTTTGACCAAAGGTCATGCGTGAGACAGTGACAGTGCAAGAGAGATAGGTAGAGGGATGCAGAGGGTTGTTCTGGGGGAGACTCAGCTCATGACGTTATCCAACATCGCAGGTTCTTGCTGTCTTTCTCCCTGTGTGGACGAATGAGCATACTGCAGGAAGAATGTGCAAACTCTCCATGGTACCGTGAAACAGGAGGCGGTTAACCTGGTGGGAAGAAGACCGAAAATGTATCATGGTGTATATGGTAGTCAGGGAACAGATACTGTTTTCTTCTGAAAAAGAAATGGAGAGTTGCGCGTCCTGGGTGGAAAACCCAGTCTCTATTTCATTCCTCCTCTTCACTTCTATTCCCCATCCCCCCCAGCCCCCAAGACTCCTCCGTAATCCCCACGCTCCATTCTCTAACCCTTACAACTCCCCTTCCCTGTCTCCCTTCCGTCAATTCTCCGCTTCCCCTCCCACAGCCATCCACACACTCATCCTACAACCTCCATTTCCCCTTCCCTGAACTTCTCCAAACACAAATTTCCCACACTCCTCTGCCACTCACTATCTCCTACTGTCGCCTTTCTCTTCCCTACCTGCCCTGACTACCCGGGAGCCCATCGCGCCATCCTTTACCCCGTAATTTGCTTTGACGTCCCCCTTCGCACATTCTCCTTCCACAACTCCCTCATTTTTCGGACTCACTATATTCACTGACCTTCCTCTACCATGCACTCCCCACCTCTCCTCCACCTCAAGATGTTCCCACACCCCCACGATCTCTTCCCTTCCCACAACATTTTCACCGTCGCCTCCCCAAATCTCCATCCCATCCTCTACTCAGCTATCGACCACCCCTCTGTCCATCTCCAGTTTCCCACATTCGCCTTAACCTTACCAATTGCCTAAATGCCCATCTCCCCATTTACCTTGCATTTACGCTCTCTTTCATCCCTGCACCCATACTGTACCCCACGCTATCTCGCCTGGGATCCCTCCTCATCCCACGCTATGCCATCGTCATCACTTCGTGACAGCGCTTCCGGTGCCTGCAAGATTGCTGATATTACTCTGAAGGGTACTGTTCAGATCTGTTGATTGGGCAACCAGTTGAAGCGAGAATTGTCCGGCTCATGATGGCCAGCGATAATCTTCTGACCGCCACCTCAACACTTTTCCTCCTCACACGCCTTCCAGCTCCAAAACGGACAGTGTGGAATACACTCTTCCAGGAATTAAAAATTGTTTCAACGGAAGTGAAAATAGCGGAGGGTGGGAGACGATTCCACAGCCTCAGCAGAGAGGCGAGACCCAAATTCAACGGCTGTGCATTTCGTATTTAGCACGCAGGCTATATGAGCACTCACCATTGCCTGGAAGAGTGCTGCTTGTATTCCGCTGTGTCGGGAGAGAGAGTGAGGAGGGGTTTCAAGCGGGGTATTATCCTTATTCTGACATCTTGGGGACATTTCTCGCTCTTCATCCCCATCAGTACTTCTCAGCTTCGCAGTCCTTGGTGCCTCGAAGAGAACTGCATGTTAATTCGCTTGCAGGTGAAAAGGATAAAGGTTGAAGCGGAGCTTTCTCTATGTCCGCATGCTCTAGGGTCATTCGCCACTCTCTGATCTCCTCATATCTGCTCGGAGGTAGCAACCCCGGAATGTTCACTGCCTGTGTTCAGCACGTACCTTTTGGGCGCTTGCTGACGGGGATTATTTAGGTTTTTCTCGCTAGGTCTTGCCCAACTCCAAATTACCTTGTATCGTCGCCCACACTCTGCTCGTCATCATTCTCCGTGGCATCAGTTTGCAGTGCCTGGATGAGTGCTCCTTGCAGTCCGGACGGTTGCTTTCGGATTCGGCGGCAGAGCAGACGGGAAAGGGTTCAAGAGGTGGCTTATGGCGCACAGGATTCCGGTACATTATCATTCACCCTCCGCACAGTGTGGTGTGAGAACTGTCCGGTGTCGGGAAGATGGATGCTTGCATTGCTGAAGTTCCCGATGAGAGCTGGCTGGCGGAATATTGGGAAAACTTTGAGCGGGGCTTTGAAGTTTGAAAGGCTGTCCAGTCCGCATAGTGTCCCAGGTGTTATTTCCACCTTTCCGCCTGATTAGTTGCAAGGGCCATGCAACAAAGACCGAAAAGGTCTTAGGGTGGCCTGGTATATCTGCGTTTTTCCGATCACATAATCTATGAAATCTTCTGTGTTGGTTTTACGGTTGCGCTCCTGACTCATGATTAAGCACATCTCCTGAGGCCTACAAAGGGTGTAGATTTCGATCGTAGGATTAGCGCTCGCTTGGGCTGGATCGGGACTGGGAACACTCCTATTGGGGAACTGTCTTTTAGCCTTGGCTCCCTTTACCGTATTCAACATAGCTGGTGGGCCGGGATCTTTACGGTCGTCAGAATCAGGGGTAGAATTGTAGTCACAGTCGGTGTCTGGATGAGAATCTACTGAAGGTCTGTCCCCTACCAAAAAGTTCCGTCACTTGTCTGTGGCCAGACAGCCGTCCGTATTTGGGCTTTCTCTCCGTCTAAGCTGATTCCTAGTTCTGGACGCAATAGGGCCACGGAATTGTCCTTGGGGCGGGACTTGGCTAGCAGTCGTTGGTGGTGAGAGCAGAACGGTTTGCGGACTCGTCGCATTACATGGGGGCGGCAGTGAAGCGGGGGTGGGTAAGCTGGGGGCTGTAGGTCGGGCCATCCAATTCTCCTCATATTCGTCCGTATAACGGGGGCACGCCAGACATGTCTGTAGGTGTTATGAGAGAAGTTATTTTGGATCTTAAAGATAGAGATATCTGGACACACAGTCTTTGCACTTCAAAAAGCAGAATTTATTTGCAACGACAGACATGGGAACAGAATGAGAAGGAACAAATGCACATTTGCACCCTCGCACTCTGGTGCTCGCGAAACGTGGGGGGGGGGGAGTCGCAACAGGGGTGAAATGCACACACGCTCACACACGCAAACAATGAGCTAGTACAAATGATCAGGGAACGAACAAATAGATTGTTTAATCCCCCTGAATCTGGACAAACAACGACTGTGCGCTACTGGGAATCTACGTAGGACGCTCCTGGACCCCTGTGGAAGTACATTCTCTCACCTGTGGTCTTGACTCCGGCAGCAATCGGAAAGAGAGAGAACTGCCCACATGTACCTTCTTTTATACGACTGTACCTGGGTGCAGTCCGTTCAGGTAATTCAAACAAGCCAATGATTCAGGGTAAAGAACAAAGGTGAGTTACAAGCCAAACCTTAGGTATGCTCTTGATGGCTCGGGCGGAGCCGGACTCTTGATTGACAGTGGTGTAGATTCCGACACGATAGGCAATGCTATCATCCGACCATGGGGCTCCGTAGTGTTGTCACTGCCTTCTGACCCCTGGCCTTTCATACTACAGGAGGTACCTCCACTTTATCGTTATTTTTTTTTATTTTTATTCCTACGTTTTTACCTTATTCTCCTGATCTACCCCTTCCCTCTTCCTTCTGTACCTCTCAGCATCGTTGTCTCCACACTGAGACTTCAGAACTCCCCAAATCTTAGGATTTCCCTTTTCATCACACACACTAATCCCCCTTCTGTTAGCATTATCTTCCCAACTATTCTGTTTAGATTTATTTGTTAGATCTTCGGCCGTTTTTCTGCAAGGAGACATTAATATTTTCCATTTTCCCCTTGTATTGCGCTGCCAAATAACCCTCTCTGACTTTAGGCACTTATCCACATCCCAAGTTCCCCCGAATGGCCATATTTCATCCCAATTTTCTATTGAGACATGCCGATAATTTACGGAAGTTATTCCCATTTTTCGGATCGTCTTTACATAACATAGATTGTGGGGTATTGGAACCAGACTTATCGAATGTTTGTCCCAATTTTTTCCCGGCGTACGGTATAAATCGCTGCGATTATTTATAAGATCGGTCTCTTCATGTCACCCACTTCAGGTTCCTTACCTTCCTCTCTTAAGAACCGGTCTAAGGCATGGTGGTAGTACTGGAGAACCGATCTCAAAACAGAGCTCAAACCCTTAAAAATCACAAACTTAAAACCCAATTCTGGGGGCTCGAACCACAAATCCGAAACTGGGGACTCAAACCCCAAACACGAAACTAACTGGGGACTCGAACCCGGACACGAACCTAACCGGGGACTCGAAACCCGAACACAGAACCAACTGGGAACTCGAATCCCAAACCCCTGTCTTAACTGTGGCACTCAGACAAGTTATCGAGGAGTCCGTCAGAAGATATTAGACAATAAAAGGATCGGTCAGGTGTCCGACACCCTGAAAAGGATAAAGTGAATCTTACCTTGTGGGCCCTTCCGTCTCACTCCGCTTCTCGTCTTGGACTCCCGGCTGGCTCGCCAAATTGTTGTCCTGTATTAAGTCCACACTTATGTCTGCTGCAAAGAAATACAGTGCCACCAGGTTGAGTCCGTTAAAACGCGTTTTATTAGCATTATGCTGCCAGGAGGGGTCTCTTCAGCACTCTTTGAGAGTCGTTTCCCGAGGTCTCTGCAGTCCAAAGGAGCAGACAGTAATTTATACCGATATCTTCATGCACACTTAATGAATTCGGCTCCACGAGTTTCGGTCAGGCTTCAGAGATCCAAAGGCAGACATTGCACCCATTGTCCAGTATAATTGATTTACAATCAAGAGATTCAAAGACAGGTCTCACCCTCATTGTTTAAAACAAGCTTCCTGCAGTCTGTTTATTACACCCACCAACATTATTGTCTAGTATATTGGCCTGCCACCAAGGTCCCGGACATAGCAATTATCACCTAGCCCTGAGTCAGTACCTTGTCTGCTCTTGCTTGCTAGTTATTTTTCCATAGGTTATATGTAAAGTTACAGTCAGTCACAGTTTCTTAACCCTTTCCTTCCTCAAAGGCAGGAAGAAAAGTTAGGATGGACAAGAGCAAGCTGCTGGGACAACTCTGTTGTGGACATGGGAGATGAGGAAGAAGCACGCTGTGCGTGGGCTGAAGACTAGACGGGTGGAAGCTCTGGTGGGAAGTTTTACCCAGGAAATTAGGTCCGGGACTGCCCAGGAGAAAATGGACTGAAGTTCGTCGGTCGGTTGTGGACCCAGGAATCGATAACGATGTGCCTGAGTGTGATGTTTGTCCTCTGTGTGAAATAAGCCAGTTAGCCAAACCACAACAGCGCCACCCATTGTCTTGATGGTGATATTGGCTTTGCTCCCCAGTGAGCAGGGGTCCTGCCATTTTAGAAGGGCTTTGATGATAATGAGCAACGGATCTGGGAAGGCAAGAATAGAAATGGGTCATATAAAGTTGAAAGTACGATGGAAATTCACAGTAAAGTTAAAGCCTAGGTTGACGGTCCCGTTTTGTATTCGTATCTGTTTAATGCGTGACTGGGTGACTTGCAAAATCCTTGGAGGGGAATCACACGGGGGTCAGATGTCGTGGAATCTGGGTCAGGAAGACAGATTGTCTCCTTGAAGAGCGGTGGTGAACCAGACACATTTTACGACAATCAGTAGTTATGAGAGACCCTGTATGAGCGAGTTCTGGGCGCTTAGTACAGCGAGGACAGTGATTTCTTTTCAGTCGCTCTCATGCTTCAGATTCTCAGCACCTGCACCAACACGGGGATGTATGTTGTGACGCAGAGGAAGTTCCGAGAGCAGCTGAAGCACTCTGTGAAATACCCAGTGAATCTCATTGTGAAATTAATCAAATCCTCCTTTTGTCCTCCTTTTGACCGCATCCACTGCCACAATTCCAGATTGTCAGCTGAATTTAAATTCCACAAGTGTGTTGTGGAGGTGCAACACCCAAACGCCTTCATGTTATCCCGGCTCAGAGTTCATCTGTTCTGTTGTAAGGATAGCACTTTCACCTTGCCCACATGACCGAGGCTCCATTTGTCCCTCTTATTTGATGAAGGATCATCGACCTCTAACGTCGATTCTGTTTCTCTCTCCGCAGAAGCTGCCTGATCTGCTGAGAGTCCCAGGCATTTTCAGTTGCCCAATTTCTGCAATATTTTGTTTCCGAATCCCACATTCCGTTAGCCCTGACACTGTGTAGCAACCTTTTAATAAGTTGAGTTATATCAACAACTTAAAAATCTGCATTATATGTCACCCACCCCTCCTCCCACTGGGCTTCACCCGTCAGACGACCTCCAGTGTCCTCTTCAGACAAACCCTGGGAAGGCAGCCTCTACAGAGGGGGCACAACATGGCCTTATGTTTATACAGAACAGTGAACGGGACAGAATATGCCGGGACAAATCAAAGAAGGGACATAAGGTACATGATTGAAAACGTGAGGGCTGCCTCCTTTAAAATGTCTGACGAGTCCTTGGCTGAATATTTAGCTTTTAATGGACGTCACACGGTGGAACAAATGGCACCGAGTCGGGAAGGTTTGGGTGTTGGGGATGGTGATGATCTCGGTCTTGTTTCCTCGCGGTATGGTCGACAGTCTCGGCGTGATCAGCTGTGCCAGTGGTCAAGGGGGCAGAACTGTGGAAACGCTCTTTTCACCAGAGTTTCACCACAAAGATCAGCCTCCTGCCCGATAAACGTCCTACCATGAGGAATTGTTACAGCCCACATCTCAGGAAGGAGTTGACACCCAACACCCATCCCCCAAACACACACGCAGTGAAATGTGAATTCAACGCTGATAGTTGGTCCTGGGGTGAGTCTGTCATTGTTCTTATTCATGAAGAAGCTCCAGCGGCCAGGACATTGTGTGGTCCTGTCACCACCCATCCTCTTCCCCAGCATCAGCCTACCCACGTTGCACAGAGCGACAAGGAAACACAGGGCGGAAGAGATTTTATTCATTTATTTCCAATCTCTGTGAACAACATGCTTGATATCTGATTCACAGTCGGGATGATGTCACAGCGCGCTGTTCTCCGATAAACTACATGTCCAGGATTGCCACATTTTACATCATCATGGTGATGTCGTTTAGTGTGTATTCATGTGAAGAGTTGGTAACATTTGGCGAGGGCTGGGATGCATAACTGGCACCCCCGGATAACCCACCGCAAACGCAGCTGCAGCTGGTGAACATCTGCTCGGGGATCGGGTATATTTATAACGAGGCCGGGTCTGCATCTGCTTCTATGATTTGATTAATTTCACAATGAGAATCACTGGGTATTTCACGGCGTTCTTCAGCTGCTCTCGGAACTTCCTCTGTGTCACAACATAAATCCCCGTGTTGGTGCAGGTGCTAAGAAGCTGGAACATGAGAGCTACTGAAAGGAAATCACTGTCCGCGCTGTACTGAGCGCCCATAACTCGCTCATATACAATATACACAACAAATGTTCTCGGCAACAGTATGGAACTGCCCGATATGCTGAAGAGTAAAACGATGGATTTCCTTCGTTTCTCCATCTCCGGGTCCTTGTCATTTTCCCCATTGCTGCGGCCCCGGAGCCCCCTGAGAATTCTAGGAGATAGTAAAATATACCTGGCAGTCAGTGAATTCACCAGTAATAACAAAAAGAACGGGAGACAAGGGGTGAGGGTAAAAATCAACAACTCAAATGACGCCCACGAGGGTAAATTTAAGAATGTACATTTCCAGATACACCACGGGGTACGTTGTCGATGATATGTGCTGGGTCAAGTGTAAAATACCATGGGATGCTGATTAAACAGCTCAGGCCAGTCACCGTCCCGATAACAACAGTAGCCGTTCTCTCGGTGCAATATTTTGCTCTCAGCGTCTGGCAAGAAATGGCCACAAACCGATCGAATGTGAATCCCACGGTGAACCAGACAGAGCTCACAGTGGCTGCAAACGCCAGGACAAAGTTAAGGGAGCACACGGGGGTGAAGGTCAGGAACGATCGTGGGAGATATATTTCACCGATGGTCCTTGCTATGACGTCAGTGATAACGACCAGGAGATCGGCCGCTGTCATTCCCACCAGGTAGCGAGTGATACATTTGGAGAGACCGCACTTCCATCGGTACAGGGTCACAATCGCCACCAAGTTCACTGGGAGAGAGAGAAAATAAGAAATAATGTTTCCCTGAGATCAGCAGCAATAACTGCTGAAATAATTCCCGGCTGACACTGAGAATGGAGTTTTCGGAATAAAGCTGGGAATACAATAACTCGTCCTGGGAAGGTGAGGAAAAACAAACCACCATTCCGCACAACACCAGGAACCCGGGTTCGATACCGTGCTCCGAAGCTGACTGGGTGGAGGTTCTATATTCTCCACATGACCGAGTTGCTTTCCCACGGGGCTTCTGTTTCTTCCCGCATCCCAAAGACGTTTCAGTGTGTTCACAGACTGCTGTAAATTTTCCCATAGCATAGCGTGATGGCAAGAAGACTGCCACGGAGGGTTGGGTATGTGAGGAGGAATAAGCTGCTACACTGCAGTAAACCAGAAGGGGAAGTGGTTGACGGGATTCTGCTTTGGGGATAACGTGGAGCCACGGTTTGAATGGCCTCCTTCAAACTGTCAAAAATAAAAAGTCGTTATTCGAGAACAGACACGAGTGGGGACAAAGAACTAAACACTCCAACCAGCAAAACAAGTTTGTGGAGCGCAGGAACCGTAACTGATGCAATAACTGTGCCGACCACTGGTTCCCAGTGCAGTTCCATTTGAAATCTCCTCAATGGTTTGACTAACTGTTCACAGGACATTCACACTTACCCGACCCAACTGCGACATCAAACTGCGCAGTTACAAATGGAGTTTCTTCCGATTCAGCCCAACTGCACTTTCAGGAATGCCTCAAAATCTTCACCCCACTGATCAGCTGCTCTTGCGACCAGCGCTGGATCAGGACATTAAACCCGGTGCTGTTGCCGGTGCTCGGGAGTTGAGCGTCAACGTACTTGACGCTTATTACGTCTGGGGCTGAGGGTCAGATGGAGGAAAGAACATAACATGTCTCATGCTGCGCTTCATGACAATATAAAACTGTCAGATATACTGAAGAGTAATAAGACAGATTTCCTATTGCCCCACGTTTCGGGGGATATGACTATATTCTCAAAAGAGGGAACCAGTGTCTGCTGCTGCAGTGTCACACGACAGGAACAGCCATGATGAAGCTACAATTGCTGAGAGTGCTGGGGCTTGTTAAGGGCTGTGGACAGACTGATCACTGACAGGGCACAGCGCATCACGGGGAAGGCTGTGAGAAGGGAACCCACAAAGGGCAGTGTGATAGATCAGTGTGCAGTGGGGACCGGGAGGGGTGATGGTGCAGTGGGGACCGGGCAGGGTGATGGTGCAGTGGGGACCGGAGAGGATAAAGGTGCGGTGGGGACCGGGCAGGGTGAAGGTGCAGTGGGGACCAGTTGGGTAGAAGGTGCATTGGGGACCGGGCGGGGTGAAGGTGCAGTGGAGACTGGGTAGGTTGAAGGTGCAGTGGGGACCGAGAAGGGGGAAGGTGCAGTGAGGACTGGGCAGGGTGAAGGTGCAGTGGGACCGGTTGGGGAGGAGGTGCATTAGGGAACGGGCAGGGTGAAGGTGCAGTGGAGCGGCAGGGTGAAGGTGCAGTGGGGACCAGGCAGGGTGAAGGTGCATTGGGGACCTGGCGGGGTAAAGGTGCAGTGGAGACCGGGCAGGTTGAAGGTGCAGTGAGGGTCGGGCAGGGTGGAAATGCTCTGTGTATTGGCCTCTGTGCATGTGCATGTGCAGTGCGACCACTCAGTGTAAATATATAATGGCCTGGATTGTTAGAAGGTATAGACATGTCTGCTTTGGACACTGAGTGGGTGTAATTTCAACGTTGGTTGCCGTGGTAATCTTCCATTGAGACGTGGACAAAAACATCACAGTA